>NW_021319373.1:434473-479786 GCF_001605985.2 Dendrobium catenatum | reverse complement strand
CATGACAAGGGCATCAACCGCCCCTTCATGCTTCACCTTAACCCCCCTTTGAATCTCTTTGGAGTTGAGTGCAACCTTGACTTTGACCAAGCAAGAGTCTCTTTCCCATACAAAAAGGTGTTCACAAAATGCTCAAACCTAGAAGGTAATGAGCTTAGCAAAATAATTGCTTGATCTTCATCCTCAATCTTCACTCCCATGCTTTTCAAATCTAAGATAATCGGATTGAATTCATCCAAGTGCTTAGAATCATCCATTTGCAAGATATACAACTTCTTGAGGTAAAGCCTATTGGCTGGAGAGCTTTGAGACATAGAGATCCTAATTTTTCCTAAATCTCTATAGCCGTTCTTTCATTATCAACCTCCCTTAGAACTTCATCTCTTAGGCACACAAGGATTGCACTATGTGCCATATTAAGCACATCCCTGTGCGATCTTTATTATATTCTTAAGATCTCTTCCTCTGATAGGGCTGCATCAAGACCTTGATGGACTAAAAGAGCTTTCATCTTCAACCTCCATAGACTAAAATTATTTAGAGTTGTGAATTTCTCAATTTCAAGCTTAACCATGGATATCATTCCTTTAAAAATGTTGTTGTCCACAGAAAAACAGTCTAGAAAAGGCTATACACCACATGTTGTCCACAAAAACTGCGGTCACATGCCTTCCACCTGTTGTTTTCAATGAACAACCAAAGAAAAGTCTTCCCCGCCGGTTGCCTCTTCTCCTCCAACCGCTGTCCACAAAGAACAACCCAGAAAAAGTCTTCCCCGCCGGTTGCCTCTTCTCCTCCGCTTGATGTCCACAAAGAACATCACAGGAAAAGTCTTCACCATCAGTTGCCTCTTCTCCTCCCGCTTTCCATGAAGAACAACCCAAGAAAAGTCTTCTCCACCGGTTGCCTCTTCTCCTCCACCTATTGCCCCCAAAGAATAGCCAAGGAAAAGTCTTCCTTGCCGGCTGCCTCTACTCCTCACATGTTGTCCACAAAGAACAGCCCAAGAAAAGTTCCCCGTCGGTTGCCTCTTCTCCTCCATGTGTTGTCCACAAAGAATAGCCTAAGAAAAGTCTTCCCTTCCTGTTGCCTCTTCTCATACTGATGTAAAACGTAAATGTCATTTACTTGCCTAGGTGGCAAGATTAATTAAATCCCAAATCAATTTGGGGAGAGAGAATGGAAATCTGAAATTAAATTTCAGATTAAGTGGAATTGGCGGGATGAATTTGAATTTAAATTCAAATTTAATGGGGAGAATTAAATTGGATGAGAGGGAATTGTGGGAGGCTTAATGAGGGGGGCTATTAATGAGATAGGAGAGAGATTATGCTCAATGAGGGGGTCGGCCAAGCATGGAGGGGAAGAGAGAAGTAATGTTAATTAAGTGGGGCCCATGGAGAGTAAATAAATTAATTAAATATGAATTATAATTTCAGATTTAATTATATCTTAAGTAACTTCCCCAAATAGATTTAATATGAGAGGGAAACGAATTCAAATTTTAAATATCTCTAAATGTCATTAATTGCCTTGCCTTAAGAGGGATTCTTAATTAGGCAATTTATTAAAACACCATGATTTGGAATTCACGAGCTTGGGCAAACGGGGTGGCTGCCCGTGGAGAGCACCAGGCCGGCGGCCCAAGGCCTAGAGGGTGGGCTGGCCGGCGGGAGGAGGCAGCCAGGTGGCCGGCGGCTCAGAGCTAGACGGCGGCAATTGCAAGGGGAGGAAAGAGGGAAAATTCAAGGGATTCAAACGACTACGAATTTACTAACCTCAAATATCTCCCACCCGGATTTCCACAAAAATAACTTCGGCGAACTCTAGAACTCACAAAAAGATCTACAAGCGCTACTTTCTCAAGAACTCACAAAGAGATCTTGGGAATCTCGGAACTCATAAAGAGATCCTTCCACTTCCTCAAGAACTCACAAAGAGATCTTGGGAATCTCAGAACTCACAAAGAGATCCTTCTCCGCTCATGAACTCACTAAGAGATCAAACAAGTAGAATAAAATTTCATTAACAATTCATCATCCTATTACACAAAAAAGGGCATCTATATACAGGCCTAAGAAATTAAAACAAGACACATATGCCTCTAAGGCTTACATAGGACGACCCTCTTAAGTGAAGGTAAAAACGGAAAATTTATAATAAAAATTTAAAAAATTACAAATAAAATATAAGATAACGTGGGACGATGATAGTCGTTGATCTTCAGCTCCTCGGATAGCCATGGACGGTTGGATGTCCGCATCAGGTATACTCCAATGCATCCCATTTGGAATATTTTTTGTAAACATGTCATAACCAATTAAAGAATATGGACTCATTACTCATCCTCTTGATGTAATATTGCTGTTAAAACTATCTTTAATACTAGTCAGTGCTTCATTATACATTTTTATTCCTTAAATACCCATGAATTATCATAGTACTTAATCATATGCCATTACAAGATTCTTTCTATATTCTAACTAGGGGTGAGAGGAATTACTGTAGGTAGAAGAAGCTTCCATTATACAATGACTTCCTTCAATCTCGGGTAGAATGCAAGGACAGCGAATCATCTTTTAGAAGATGAGATATGAAACTAGAGTTTCGGGTTCCCTGAGGGAAGATGGTTGACATATAAGTGAGTTTGATCAAGTTTGGCCGTGGGGCTCAACATAAGAAAAAGGAAGTTTGCTTAAATGCAATTGGTGCAGTGCGACACTGTAGAATGTTGTGGGAAATTGCAGAGTATTGTGTCGTAAATTTGTACTCCAGGCACTAATATATGACAAATTAAAGCACGTTTTTGCAGCTGCTTCATTTTATAAACACATATTACAGATTTTTAGCATTATTGCACTCCTGAATAAGATGGCCTATTATTTTGTTGGATGATGCTTTAATGAGCTTACTTTGATCATGGTATTTCCTTTTCTTCATGGGCCTCTGAATAGAAGGATATATTTTTTTACATTGTTTAATTCAAATGACCTGATTTTTGCAGATGCAACTAACCCTTGTTTTTTTTTCTTCTGGTACTTGGCAATGTTCACCAAATAGGTTTTTGTAATTATGTGAACAATTCAAATGCAACCTCGCTTATATATTCTATCTCTCTCATAGGCAACCAAGAGGCATTTAACACAGCGGATTGAGGGCCTAGATGGAAAATTGGATGAACAGAAATTGATGTCAAAAGATATAAGAGATGAGGTTATGTCCTATCCGACTATTAATCATAATACGAGATTTATATTTACCGCATATCTGAATTTTGGATAGAATCCACTTGTAAACTTATTTTTATTGTGTTGTACTTTTACATATCTTGACTGCTTTTGTTGCAATCTTTCTTTGTACTTTATTCATGATCAATGCTGTTCTTCTAAGCAGGTTACACAGGTTCGTGGAAAGCTTGAGAACATTGGCTTTGACTTGAGCTCTATCCAACAAATTGTTTACAGTATGGTGAGCAATTTTGTTTTTGAAATCATTGTGTGGTTTATTTTCTCAATTTCATATACATTTTCAGTATCAGTTTATATTCCTTTTCTCCTTTTTTTCATGCAGGATGGGAAGATGAATACAATTGAAAGGAAGCAGGTATCTTTTTATACAAACGTTTTTTTTTCAAATCACCAATTGATGACTCACACAACCCCCACTCTTAAAAAGAAGAAAAAGAAAACATGATCATCGTTGCTGTTGAGATAATATATAAAGTATTGCAGTCTGCCAGTCATCTTTATTTTTAAGTTATTTTTCTATAATTATGATTGCAACAAAATATAGTTTTCCCACTCGATTTACTGAATTTGGATTGGCCAAGTTAGGATTATAGCAAGATGCACTTTGTTAAGATGTATGGATGTGGAATGTTTATAATGATAGTTGATGGTATTCATATATCTGAAGGTTGTTTAATTATTATTTTTTCTCTAAAACCTTTACCTTTTTAGAGTTTTTTTTTGAATTCTGACAGTATTTAATTATTTACTTATGCTTGTAAGTTTAAATAAAAAGATGAAGGGGATGGTTGATTATAAATGGATGGGGCTGCTGAAATTATATATTAATATTATGGGCATGAAATACTTCTAAGGTGATTATCGATTAGTAAATACTCACAGTTACTATCTTATATGGTAAACTTATTAGATACATATAAACAACTCTAGTAATGACACCCAAGTGCTTCTGTTTATAATAATATCATTCAAAATCTTGAAGAGATACTAAAAATATCAGTTTTCATTCTCAGTAATTTGTCTCATTCTTAATTTTTTAGTTCTATCACTCTCAAATACATCAGTGAGTTAATTCACCTAGAAGCTTAGCATCAGTTTTATAAAAAGAAACACTTTGTTGTTATATATGTAAGCCTCCTTTAATTTAATTAGGTTTGTTTTAGTAACGTGATCATAAGTATACAGAAAAATTTAGTCAGATTTATTAAAATATACAGTTTCTCCTCACCACCACCACCCTCATCATCATGATAATCAGCATCATTTCTATTATTTTCTTTGTTTTTCTTGTTGTTAATGCTAGATTTGTTAAATCTTTCAAGAGAATTTTAAATTTCTTAGCTTAAATTAGATTTTGTGTTAGCTTTTCTGACTATCACAAAAATTTTCCCATATTATTAATGCTTCTCCTTATTGCTGTACATTTCCAAATGTTTGCACTGTCAATTTTCTTATTTGTTGCTGAACACTCAGTTCATATAACATTCCTGATGTCAATGCTGTTTTATAGAAAATTTCAACTGGCCACCTTAGCACTTTTAACATTCTTCACCTATGATACACAGACACATATATGGTGGCACGGATACAATACAGAACAGATACGAGACATGTTAATCATCAAAAATATAGGACATATACATGGGTTATATGATAGTGTATAAAAATTAAATAAGTTGAATATTAAGAATAATTGAGAAATAATATGTCATTTAATAAGGATATATGCTTAAAATTATTAAACATAGGATGTCCTGTCAGACATCGAGAGAGGAGACGACAATGTTGTCGAGAGTCGGGCATTAATGTTGTGCAATGGGCATTGGGCTTTGATGTTGAGACAACATCGACCCTTGATGTCGATACAACATCTTCCCTTGATGACGAGATGACCTCGGTCGTCGATGTTTAGATGAGTTGGACAAAGATGGGTCGTCGAGACTATGAGGGGCTTATTTTTTTTTTTTAAATAGCGGGGGTGTGATTATTGGTGTAGAAATTGGTGGCGTTGAGAGTTAACGTCAAGATATCTTCATACTTTAATGTTAATATGGTTGTTTTGACAACATCAGAGAGATGACATCGTGTGTTGTTATAAAACCCTAGTTGTAAACCATTAAAGAGAAATGAAAATGGTAATGTTTGGGGAATGAGATATTGAGTACAGACGATTGATTTGAGAATATAGAGAGAAAATAAGAAATATAGTTTTATTTTTAATAAATAAAAATTTGAACTAAAAGAAATTACATTTTAAAATAAAATTCATAAAATATTTAAGACGTGTATTCAATTTTGTTTTAATTATTTTTTAATCAGAAACATCTTTTGCGTGTCCGATACATATTAGAGGAGTATCTGATGCGTGTTGTGTTTAATATGTGACGTGACATTGCATACCTCTTTCAGGAGAAGTGTCGGTGCATCATAGTTCTTCATGGTTTGATTTTTTTTTTAAACCCCATAAAAAGATATTTCATTAAAATAAAAGAGGGGAACAAAAAAGTACAAACAGGAAAAAAAATCTACTAAGCCTCCTCCCTAATACAAAAGAGAAGACAGATAAAGAAATTTAAAGAAAAAACAACCAAAAAAAGAAAAGAGCAAAGAGAAAAAAAACCCCTCTTTTGAAAAAGAGAGATCCCCCATGGTATTGTAGAAGACAATATACCCAAGAAGACCTCAATAATGATCATTTGAGAGGCTCAAATCCTTGTCCAAGATCTCATCAGTTGCTTTTTTCCTCTTACGAGGGGCAATGGTGATAGGCCCCAGCTGCTGCAGTTCCTTCCGAAAGACTCTAGGTTTTTCTTTGAGAGGTTCAATACTTCAATCTGCTGTTGAGATTTTTGAGCAGTAAAGACAATAGGCTATGGGTTGGAATTTGGAATGGGGCTCCTCATTTCATGACCATTAGAAGGGTTTACGGGAAGATGGCTTTTCTGCTTTGGCATTCACCTTCTAGTGACGATATTCCAAGATCCCAATTGGCCTGAAGGTTGGGAAGATGTAGAATCAAAAGGCTGAGTATGCATAGGAGAAACAAGATTATGTAAATCCAAAGCAGAAGATTGAAGAGTGTTGTCAACAGGCCGCAGCTTAGTCTTGTAAGGGCAAGCCTCCATTTTATGACCAATAATTCCACAATGGAAATAAAGATGAGAGAGTTTCTGTGTAAGATCAATACAGACACACACTCTAGCAAAAGAACTTTGACCCCAAGCGGATGATTGCTCATCCATCCAAAGAGGTTCTCCAATCATAGCAGCCATATGAGCAATATTGGAAGGATCCCAATACAATACATTAGAGGAAGCCAAGGAAACTGGACCCAAATAGGCGAGCGAACCCCTTCATATCCTCAAGAGAAAAGGAACATGACCACCGATCAAGGCCAATTATGCTTCCGGCCACAATCCAAGGACCACCCCTAAGGATGATTATTATATCACGAGCTTCGGTGCTTTGAAAAATACAAATAAAGCAATTTGGAGCAATGATGATTAATTGAAACTCCCCAACATGAGACAATTGCCTTGATAGTTCACCTTGGAGCCAAGCAAAGGAGATCCGCTTTCCAGGAAGTTTCCCAACTAGAGCACATTCCAATTTAGAGATATTCTCTCGAACTTTGTCAAGGTTAAGGCTCAAGGAAATACTATCCTCATCAAACACCTCGTCTGTGGATCTTGTCTAAAGGAGTGTAAGAAGGCTTCCTCCAAGCAAAATGACTTGGACTTTGATCACCAAACTCCCTAGACTGTTTTGGTGAATTCTGTTTGCTGGAAAGGGGTTGAAATTCTGCACCAATTGCTTCCAAGTTAAGAGGACTAGGCGTAGAAGCATTAACACAAATAGTTGGAATGTAATTTTCAGTTACTAGAGGATATTGAGCTGCAACAATGGGGGATTTTACCCTATAGGAATCCAACGTCTTTCCAAACTATTCACACATTTTAAACCAGAATCTACCATACGATCATACACTGAAATATCATTCACGACATCCACACACGGGATGTTCGAATCAAGGAAACCAACCTGATGTAAGCTATCCGACAGAAGCTCACGGACAGGAGAAAAGCTCCGAACAGACCACAGTGACGGCTCACGAGGTAAGCCAAGGCAATCCGACTCCATGAGCTCCGACCTAATCACTTGGACGGAAGAATCCAGGTCCTGACGAATGCTAGAAAAGTTTTGATCGGACCCCATATCTGGCTCGCGGAAATAGTTATCATCCAACGAAAGCTGCTTGTGATCAGAGAGCAGCTGAAAGCTTGGAATCAGCATCATGGGCGACCATCAAAACCTGCTTGCAAGCCTCAAAACCTTTGCCTTCCTAAACCTTCCAATAGTTGCCTTCCTTAGAAGCCTTCCTACCATCACTACCCCCACCGGAGTGGAGAGAAGACCATCTACTGTTCCTACCAGCCATCGTTGCTATCGGGAAGAAGAGGCGCAGTCATGGTGGCATGACACTTCATGTGACAACTTCATTGTTGAAATGACGAATCATAAGGCTTGATGTTTATTTATTAATTTTGAAATTACTGAAGCCTGTATTGTTAAGCGGCCTAATATTTTTCTTTTAATTAGTAAAGAATTGTTGGATCTTGTACATTTGACCGAACCTTACTAGTTTAATGAGTTGTGATTACCTGTATGGTAACCACATTACTTCAAATAGACATCTAGTGATTACTAAGAAGTTTCTCCTAACTACAATCATTCATATTAATATATTATTGCGCCATCCTTACTCATGCATTTCGTCAACAGGCCTTTCTATGTGCTGGTATTCATCACCTCTGTAACACTTTTCCTGATAAAGAGGGGAAACTGCTCGAGTTTTTGCAGGTTTGTTTTCTAGTTCTCCATCTGTGCTCTGCACTCCACTTTGGCCCAACTATGTTTTGGTGTTGTTTTACTATTGTCTAACTCGTTACTCTTTTTTATGTCAATTTTTTCTCAAAGAACAAATTAATATATGTTTAATATTTATTTGATCTTCGTTTAACGTTAGATTTACAGCAATTTGACTGTTAAGTTTAGGTTGCTGTCTCAAACCTCTAATTAGAACATCATAGCACTTTGTCTTGGATTGAATGGTCCCTTGTGGACTTGCTCCTTCCTTTTTAAATCTAGGCGACAGGGGCGGAACCAGCTTCAATTTTGAGGGGGGGCAATACAATATAAAAATAATTAAAATAGTTTTTTAGGGGGGGCAAAAGTAATTTTTTAGGAGGGGCAAAAAAATTTTCTCTATATATAAAAAAAAATTTCTCTTATAAAAAAACAAAAAAAAAAAAAATTTGAGGGGGGGCAATTGCCCCCCCTAAGCACAACATGGTTCCGCCTCTGCTAGGCGATAATGTGAGTTTTGTTTTCAAAATTTGCAGTATACTCTGTTGTTTTTCTCAATAATCCAACTTTTTTGATGTGTAATTGATTGTGTTCATGAATGAAATAACATAGCACTAATTTTATGAATCTTAATGGATAGTTAGATCACTACAAGATTCTCAGTAAATTTAATCTCAATGCCTGCCTGTTTAGTGTGCTAGTAGTTTATCAGGAGCTAAAGAGTCAATTTTTGTTCTTTTGATTTTGTGTAAATTTAGCCTCTTCCCTTGCAGATCAAGACTAGATACTCGTTTGTTTGTTAAGGTGTTTTCCCCTTCTATTTCTTTCATGCATGGTAGTTTAAGAAGCTTGAATCTGAAAACTTATATAACTTGTTGGACGGATAAAAAAATTATGTAGCAAAAATTGTTATGCTATTGTCAACACATTGAACTTGTATATTGGACTTGTGCAGTATGGGTGACTTATTCCTAATCAGCTAATGATTGTTAGACACTAACCATGACTCTTCCATAAGGCAGTCCATGCTATGATGAACACTTAATGCTTCATTGTTGGTTTATACTCGGTCAAAAATTCCTAAATTTAAAATATTTGAGTCTTTGTAGTCATCAAAGATGTTGGCAGTGATAAGGATGGTTGATGTTTTGAAGCGCTGCTGCATTTAACATTTTTTTTTGAGTGATTCATTCTTTTAAAGAGAAACAGATTTTTACTTTCTCATTTGAAATATAGTTTCAAATGGAAAGTAAAATTCATTTATATTAAAGAGCCACCTATAAAAATAGAGGAATATGTTAGGCCGGCCCAGGAGGGGTTGGCTGGACCGGTCCAACCAGGACCGGTCCAAGTTTATTCCAGGCGAAGGCCTGGCTGGGTGGAAAAAACAAGAGGGGCGGAAGCCCCTGTGGGCCCCACTTGGGGTTAAATCGATTTTGAGAGGGAAATTTTTGAATGAAGGGCTGTTTGAGGTATTTTGTAATTTTCCTTTGTCTTTAATTAGGAGTTATGGTGAGAGTTTGGCTCTCATCTTGAATTTGAATTTTATTTGAGATATAGGGTTTGTTCTTGGCTCTTGGCATTGCCGGAGATTGTGGAGAGTTTTTCCTTCCTCTCGAATTGAAGGAAAATTGTATCTTGCAAGTGCTTTTCATCTATAAGTGGAATATAAGTGTTTGCTTTGATTTCCTGCGGATATCTCTCAATTTTCTCTCAGATTTCTTACTGTTTTGGGTTGTTTTCTGCTGTGGACAGCAGTTGTCTTTGTTTAGATACTTGATTTGGGTTAGGTTTACTTGTGCATACAAGTATTTCCTATCAAATTGGTATCAAAGCATCGATTGGGGACCTTAGGCGGCTGAAATCCCTATTTTTTAGCGAGCTTTCGGCTTCCGGAAGGTGTTTTTTTTTTTTAGATCCGTTGGGAAGAACGATGGTCGGAAAGAAGGTTCAAGTCTTGGAAGGCGAAGTCGGACAATTGAAATCCGATTTCGAGGGAAGATTCTTTGACTTTCAAAATCAAATCACGTACAACATTGAAAGGTTGGAGGGGAAGTTCACCGTGATGGAAGAAATGATGAAGAAATTACTTGAAATGAAGACCAATCCGGCGGCATCGGAAGTAAGAGAGACAACCAACGGCCATGGCATGGGAGGAAATCCGAACCCTTTGCGGGGGAGGAGAAATTTGGAGGTGGAGATCCTAGAGGGAGAGAACGGTGGAGATCCTATAACTTATTTCAGCCAGGTGCTATCGAATAGGGCACGGTTGAAGTCAGTGTACGAGAGAGAACTGATGGCCATCGTCTTTGCCATTCAGAAGTGGCGCCCTTACCTGTTGGGTAGACATTTCATTGTTCGTAGGGTCAGCGGAGCCTGAAATTCTTGCTGGAGCAAAGGATGGTGACTGAGGAACAGCAGAGGTGGTTATCAAAACTGTTGAGCTACGATTTTGAGATTCAGTATCGACCAGGGGTGAAAAACAAGGCGGCTGACGCCTTATCCAGGTGTGTGGGGGAGTTTTAGGAGTTGACAGTTTCAGTACCCCTGATGGTTGACTGGGGGCCATTAAGGAAGAAAGCTAGCGGGATAAAGAGTTGGGAAAGATCAGGGAAGACCTGAAGAAAGACAAGAGTAGCCATCCGGATTATTGTATTGAGGGAGAGAGACTATTATATCAAGGGAGGTTTGTGATGCCACGAACTTCCATAGATATCCCCCACTTGTTGCAGGAGTTCCATGGCAATGCTGTTGGAGGCCATTCAGGAGTTCAGAAGACGTATAGGAGGCTAGCAACGAAGCTCTATTGGAAGGTATGCATAAAGATGTGGATGAGCTGGTGGCAAGGTGTGAGGTGTGCCAAATAAATAAATACATGGTGATGACACCAGGAGGGCTACTCCAACCCTTGGAACTTCCAAACAGAGTTTGAGAGGAAGTGTCCATGGATTTCATTGACGGCCTACCTCACTCAGAGGGATTCACAATCATTTTGGTAGTGGTGGACCGCCTCAGTAAGTATGCACATTTCGTCCTTCTGCAACACCCGTACACCGTGGTCTCAGTGGAAGCAACATTTATTAGAGAGGTGGTGAGATTACACGGATTCCCTTGTTCAATTGTGTCAGATAGAGACAGTGTTCCTTAGTTAGTTTTGGAAGGAACTCTTCAGAATGCAGGGCACTGCTCTCAAGAGGAGTACCGCCTACCATCCACAGACAGACGGATAGACAGAGGTGGTAAATCGGAATTTGGAGACCTATTTGTGGTGTTTTGCTTCGGAAACACCACGTAAGTGGGCAAAATGGTTACCATGGGTAGAGTATTGATATAATATTTCGTATCATTCTGCATCCCAAATGACCCCTTTTAAGGTACTCTATGGAAGAGACCCCCCATATTTAGTGCATTATGGGTGGGGAAACATGCTGATCTTTTCAGTTGAGCAGTATCTAGAGGAAAGAGACCAGATGTTGGAGGAGTTAAAGAAACATCTAGGAAGTGCACAATAAATTATGAAGAAGCGAGCCGATACACACAAGAGAGATATACAATATGAAGTGGGGGAGGTGTTCTTGAAGCTAAGACCCTACAGGCAGAAATCAGTAGCTAACAGAACAAATGAAAAGCTGGCACCGAGGTATTTTGGTCCCTATGAAGTCTTGGGGAAGATTGGAGTAGTGGCGTATCGTCTGAAGTTACCCTCCTTCGCTACTATACACCCGGTGTTCCATGTATCACAGCTGAGGAGAGCACTAGGGGAACAGGTAGCTATTGAACTACCAGCATCTTTGACAGAGGATTTGGAGGTGGTCATGGAACCCATGCAGCTGGAAGGGGTGAGGTTTGATAAAAAGGGAAACAAGGAGGTGTTGAATAAATGAAAGGATCTTCCCAAATACGAAGCCACCTGGGAGCCATATGAAATTGTGAAGCAACAGTTCCCCGACTTTTACCTTGAGGACAATGTGAGTTTTTGGGAGGGGAGTACTGTTAGGCCGGCCCAGGAGGGGCCAGCTGGATCGGTCCAACCAGGACCGGTCCAAGTTTATTCCAGGCGGAGGCCTGGCTGGGCGGAAAAAACAAGAGGGGTGGAAGCCCCTGTGGGCCCCACTTGGGGTTAAATCGATTTTGAGAGGGAAATTTTTGAATGAAGGGCTGTTTTAGGTATTTTGTAATTTTCCTTTGTCTTTAATTAGGATTTATGGTGAGAGTTTGGCTCTCATCTTGAATTTGAATTTTATTTGAGATCTAGGGTTTGTTCTTGGCTCTTGGCATTGCTGGAGATAGTGGAGAGTTTTTCCTTCCTTTCGAATTGAAGGAAAATTGTATCTTGCAAGCGCTTTTCATCTATTAGTGGAATATAAGTGTTTGCTTTGATTTCCTTTGGATATCTCTCAATTTTCTCTCAGATTTCTCACTGTTTTGGGCTGTTTTCTGCTGTGGACAGCAGTTGTCTTTGTTTAGATACTTGATTTGGGTTAGGTTTACTTGTGCATACAAGTATTTCCTATCAGGATATTTATAGAAAGCTATCTGTAATTGGGGTTTTTTAATGAGAAAAGACGATATTTTATTTTGTAAACAAGGATATCTGACTCACGTTATGCCCATAATTTCTCAAAAACTTGTTAGCACTTCTACCAGAATTTCGTCTGATACCATAATTATATTATTAGGATTTATAACCCAACCTGATAAAAAACCATACCAAGTTTCATAACAAACCTTAGTAACAGTACTACGGTATCATAACATGAGTTTAAAAGATTTTGACATAAGATTCGGGCTAATTGTCTTCGTTTGAAAAATATTGTAAATTACTGTCCTTGTTTACTAAGTTTTAAAATTGTTTTCCTTTCATAGAAGGCCAAACTATAGGGAGTTGTAAACAAATCACCCATACAAATTTTACTTAACCTGAGACTTTGCCTAAATATATTTATTCATGATTGCTACTGTTTTTGCAAGAACTGAAGCCTGTTTTCTAAACTTCCATTGTCTGTTTATTATTCTAAAATATCATGGTTAGAACACTATGTTTGTAGAGATCTACTCACAAGCAAAAAAAAAAAAAAAAAAAAAAAAAAAAAAAAAAAAAAAAAAAAAAAAAAAAAAAAAAAAAAAAAGAAAAAAAAAAAGAAAAAAAAGAAGAAAAGATAATTGACCAAGGATATTTACACATTGATAAAATGAGGGAAGTAACGAGAAGTAATACTTTATAACTTATTGTTCTCCATCAGTGACGTAGCTCTTTTTTAGCAGCAACTTTCCACTATTTTGTTGGTGGTTGATCAATACAATTGCTTGGCTTGTGGAAATCATTTTTAGTAACTAAACACCGAAATATTCATAATCACAGCCTTGAACAGGTTCGTCAAGCATGAATGAAATTCCCATGACGAAGATTCCAACGTCATCTCCATATAGGATCATCTTATGCTTAAAATCAAAGTTGCTATGATGTAATCAATAAACTATTCAGTGCCTCGATACACCAATAGAAAATGGTTGAATCCACCAAGATAGACTTCTAAACTTCACATCTAGTACAAGCCAACGAAATCCTTAGTTAATTTATGTCAAAATGCTTCATAATCAGCTGGGTCTGTTTATACAGTTCCTTTCAGACTGGAGTAGAAGAAATAAAAGAAGAATGTGAACATCTATTCCATGAAATTCAGGAGAAACATGGCTATGCACCTCCAATGACTTGAATAAACTAGTGAATACTGCATTGGAATTCTTTTTAGCAGTAAAACTGTTATTGATTCATGATTATCCTTACGTAGGATTATTAGTGCTTTTTTTGTCTTATGCTATTGGATGGAGCTATAAATTTAAATTGTATCATATCCTGTTTTCTGGCTTGATGTCCTACAATTTAGTTGATTGTTAGTTATGCCAAGTTTTCATCATGAGGATGACAGTTTCCCCTATACCAGCAGCTTTTGGAACGGTGTATTCAGTCATTTCTAGTGTCAATATCGTTTATGTTTGTTTTATCCCTGCATTTTCTCTTTTAGAAGCGCTTTCATCCTGTTGCTAACTTTAAGCTTCTGTTTATCCTGTTTAACACCAACACAATGCAGGAAGGTCCAAAGCTGATCAGTAACATGCGTGGTTGCATAGGATCCGCAGAATCTGCAAATTCAAAGGTTTATTTTCCTGGAATATCTTTGCTTTCAGCACATGTATTTTAGTATAAGTTGGTGTATCTTGAAACTTTGTTATATACTGTTATATTATGGTGGTTTCTGTTATGTGACAGTCTATTTCTTACCTTTATTAGGGCCTGAAACACATTGTACAAGCTCTGGAATCAGGAAATCTTGACAACGCCAATTTGGAAGGATTATTGCCAAATGATACATATTCATTGGAGGCTGGGAAGGGTTTATCAAGGTTTGAACTTACCTCGTAGTTATAGCTTTACAGTTTCCAGCGTCCATCCTCATGTACGGACTTCGTTATTGCTGAGCAAATAATTAATTGTACTCAAATCATTGTTTTCCAGGACTGCTTCGATCAACTGCTGATTTCTTTGTTCAGTTAAATTTCTGGTATGAAGCCAAACTAAAAGTAAAAAAGGATTGTTATATAGTCGAGCAAGGACTTCTACTCTCCCGAATAAAAGACATGGACCGAGAATGCCCCAAACTATAACTATGTATGGCTTTGTAACTAAGTTCATTTTGTTGTTTGAGGATATATATATATATATATACTCGTATATATATACTCGTATTTCCTCGTCCCCAAAAATAGTATAGTTTCTACAGATTACGAACGCGAGCATGCTGGCCATGGTATCATGCACTCCTGCCATCCTTATAAAATTAGGCCTTTATCCTTATGCATGTTGTGGAACTGAACTATCTCTTCTATTTTTCTCTTCATTTTAAATCTCTTGAGATATCAGTTTGCTATCTTGTATTGTTTTACTGTTCTTCTATCGTTCTCGGGTGTCGGCTGGTGTTGCATTCCAACGTATCTGCTCCATTGCTGTTTTCTGACCGGGATTCCTATGGCTGTTAAGTTTAAGAAAAACCAAGGTATCAAAGAGAAATATAAGAGGCGAGATTGCATTGTTAGGTTATAATTATGACGTGCAGATTCAAATCTAGCTCCGGTTTGTTTGATATATAGAATAATGAAATTTTTGTTTCTGAAATGATAATATTTGCTTATATTAACCACTATACATCTGGTGTTAATTAATGAGATTTGCAGAAAGTTTCGTAATTGTTGAAGCCTTAGAATGAAGCATGTCAACGGGAAGTGATGGCAAAACTTAGCCACAGATTTGGTCCAAATCATGTTTGGCTAAGCGAACTAGCAATAATGCATTTCGATTTGATCATACTGTACGTGGATGAATTGAACTCAACCAAGTGTAGCCTGTTGTCCTGGTGCACTTTTTTTGCTTTAACAAACTGGTTATGCAGGTTGGTTTCACGGGCCGATTAGGATATGACTTGATAAATGACAAGTTGGGTTTGATAAGCAAGTGAGTTGTGTCAGGTAGTTCGACACATCTTGTCAATTCATGAGTTGGTGATTTTAAAATATATTAGAAGTTATAGGATGAAATATAGTGGAACTAAAAATATTAAAAAAATAATTTTCTTTATTTTAATTTTAATTTTAACATTAGCATTATTAGGTTTGAAGGCCTAGATAAGAGAAGTGGAGAGTTGTGTTATGTAGTTGATAATACTCATAAAATTTGAAGAAAAATATTAACATAAATTTTTTAGTATATTGTGTTAATGTTAGGGCATATTTTGGAAATGATGCACAATATAGTTTGAATATAATAAGAAGTGTGTAAGAGACATTGCATTGGTGCTCGGGTTTAAATAGGTAAGGGTTCTCAAATAATGTTAGTAGAGAGATAAAGGGTTTAAAAATATTTTATGATGGTTATAGGTTTGGAGGATTAATGAAGGAGGTAAGATTATATTAGGTTTTGCTCTAGTTTATGATTTTGTAATTATTAGTGGAACTAAAAATATTTAAAAAATAATTCTTTTTTTATTATAATTTTAACATTGTCATTACTAGGTTTCATGTCCTAGATAAGAAAAGTGGAGGGTTGTAGTCGATAATTCTCATAAAACTTGATGAAAAATATTAATATGAATATTTTAGTATATTGTGTTAATGTTAGGGTGTTTTTTAAAAGTGATGCACTTTAAGGTCTAAATACAACGAGAAGTGTGTAAGAGATGTTGCATTGATGCATCGGTGTAGTGTTAAATAGGTAAGGATTCCCACACCATTTTAGTAGAGAGGTAGAGGATTTAAAAAAATATTTTATGATGGTTATGGGTTTTGAGCGATTAATGAAGGTGGTAAGACTATATTAGGTTTTGCTCTAGCTTATGATTTTGTAATTATTAATACCTTATTTATAAAAAGAGATGAATATTTCGTCATTTATAAGAATGGATATAATAAAATTGAAATTGATTATTTTCTTATAAGAAAAAATAGATTATTTAAGATTGTAAAGTTTGGAGTGAAAGTTTATGTACTCAACATCGTTTATTAGTTTTAGGCTTTAAGATGGAGGGACAATATGAAAAATATAGTAAAATGTTATTCTAAGATTAGATGGGGGTGTTTAAAGAATATTAATAAAAATATTTTCAAAGTAAAATTTGATATATTTAGATTTTTTTATATGCATTAAGAAACAAATATTATGCGAGAAAAAATAGCTAGTAATATTAAGAAATGTTGCAAATGATGTGCTTGAAGTTTGAAAAGGAAAAAAACTTATAATAATAAAATAGTCAGTGGTGGATTCAAAATGTATAAGAAAAGATAAAAAATATAAATGTTTATTATACTAATTGATTTAGAAGTAAAAATTCTAAAATTTGGAAAATATATAAAGCTGCTCGTAAGGTGTCTAAGAAAGCAGTCTGCTATGCAAAGATTCTAGTTTTTAATTATTTATATAATATATTATATTCTAATGATGGTGAATTATATATATAGAAGTTAGTCAATAAAGGAGATAACAGTAATAAAAAATTTATTTCAATTGAACTGCATTAATGATGATGATTAAAAAGTGGTTTTTTTAGAAGGTATTTCACACATGTGGATGAGATATTTTAATAAGCTTTTCAATGATGATTATAAGAATACGATTAATTTTAGCGACCATTGCAATCTAAATGAAAATATATATTTTTAATTTTTTTCAAGTGTATTAGTATAATTGAAGGAATTTTTGGCTTACTAAAAATTTTAATATTATCTTGAAGACAAAAGATGTCATATGAGTGGGGAATGAGTGTTTAGATTCTTATTTTTAAGAATAAAGGCGATGTGCGAATTATAGAGCAATTAAGTTGATGTGTAATACTTTAAAACTTTGGGAGAGAGTTATGGAGCATAAGTTACGACGTGACATTAATGGTTAACAAAATCAAATTGGATTCATGCCGGGTAGGTCTACTATGGAAGCTATTCATTTATTGAGAGGGTTGATGGAGAAGTTTAGAGAGAATAAGAAGGATCTACATATGATATTTATTGATTTAGAGAAAGCATATGATAAAGTTCCAAGGGAGTGCTATAGAGAGTTTTAGAAAAGAAAGAGAAAAATAATGCTTATATTTAAGTCATTACGAATATGTATGGAGAAAATGTTACTTGTGTTCATACACGAGATGGTTTGACCAAGTATTTTCTTATTTTAGTTGGATTACATCAAGGATCAACCTTAAGCCCTTATCTTTCTTGCTTTAGTCATAGATGTTCTTACTAGACATTTGCAAGAGGATGTACAATGGTGTATGCTTTTTGCTAGTGATATTCTTCTTGTTGATAAGACTAGAGGGAGTTAAACTCAAATCATGGAGGTTAACTTTAAAGCCCAAAGACTAGCGTTATAGTAGATCTAAAAAAAAAAGAAAAAAAAATTGAATACATGTATTATAATTTTAGTAATAGATCTAGTGGGTGGTTTGTGACTTGGAGCGATTAAGTCATTAATAAGTTTACTTGTTTTGGATATCTAGGGTCTATCATTTAGAGTGATTGTGAAATAGATGAGGATATTATCAATAGAATTCAAGTTGGATGGTTGAAGTGGAGGAATGCTTCAAGTTTGTTGTGTGATAGAAAAGTACCACGCAAACTTAAGGGAAAATTTTATAAGATGGTGGTGAGACATGCAATGCTTTATGTCACAGAATGTTGACCATTAGAAGAGAAGCATAATATTAAGTTGTGTTGCTGAGATGAGGATGCTCAAGTTGATGAGCGGATTTACTCTTAGAGAAAAGATACAAAACGAGCATCTTCGTGAAAAGGTTGGAGTAGCTTTAGTGACAAATAAGATTAGAGAGTCTTCTTAGTTGGTTTGGTCATATAAAACATCGGTTTTTTGATGACCCTATTAGGACAGTAGATGTATTAGATTTGGTCTATATTAATAAAGGTAGAGGTAGACCTGAAAAGACTTGCTTTAAAAATATTAGAAATGACATTTCTGTATTAGATTTAAATGATAATTTGACTCTTAACAAGACACAATGGAGAAAAAAAGATTCATGTAGCCGACCCTATGTAGTGGGATAAAGGCTTGAAGTTATTGTTGTTGTTGTCGTTGTGTCTTTATTTTAATTTTGAATTTTTATTATTTGATTACAAGGATTGAATATGAAGAATTATGCTAGAGCTCAGTTTTTTTGACATTTTATTAATTTTTAAAACTGTTTTTTAATAAAAAATTTTGAATTAAAAAACTTTATATTAAAAATTTAATTTTGAAAGTAGTAAGAAAGCCATTCCAAATGAAGCCTAAACTAAAGCTCAAATTTGATTAATTAGTTAAGGCTTGGTTAGCTTATTTTTCTCACTTGGGAAATTAATGGTGAATGTTTTGATTAGTCAAAAACAAGGATTAGATCTTACGTGGTGCAGCCAAAATGTTGCACATCACCAAGCCAAAATGAGTTGTTGAGAGGCTATTTGCTCACTTGATCCATTATATTATTTCTTCCAATTCTGGATTATATGATTAATACGATTTGATTGTGTTGTCTTGCCAAACGTTGCAGTCTCTATAGCTAAAGGAGTAATGTAGTAAAGAGTTTTTTTTTTCTTAATAGATCTTGAGAATTAGGCCTATCGTTTTTGGTTTCGAGAATTATTATTTTAATTGTGTAAGCTACACAAACAAATTCATGAAATAAAGAAAAATATAAAACACATTATTATTAGGAGAAGGTTCATTTTGATTTTTTTGATCAAATTTATTCGTAAATTCACACATATTACATATGCAAATCCTTCAATTTAAAAAATCTTGATTGAAAATTAATAATCAATAGGTAAAAGTTGGCTGCATTTCAATTGGAGAAAAAATTTAGTCTAATCTCTGAATGCCGTAAATAATTTTATGGAGAGTTGTTTGGATGCTATATATTTAGAAGATCAAGGGTAATATATTATAGCTCAATATGAGATACATTATTTCGTGTCTAGTGAGAGAAAATCTAAGATTCCTAGTGTGAGAAAGTTGTTTTCTTTTGAAATTTCATTTCACAGGGTTTTCCCTGGTCGGAGCTCCATGGCAGTGCCTGACTGCTGGCTATCTCCTGCCGGTGGATCATCCATTGCTCCTCCTACTAAAAAAGTTTAAGTTCTTCATCAAATCCGTTTGGTGCTAGAGGAAAGATGTCAAGTAAGGAAGAGGTCAGTCACAATATTAGAAGATATCAAAATCCCATTGGTAATCAGAGATGGATTCCATCCTCCTGCTCATCAGGATGCTATAGTTGAAGGTAAAGTCAAGAAAGATGTGTCGTTCTAGGATCAGTTTGATGCAAAAGATCAAGAAGCTAGCATTAAACCTAATTCTTTTCAGAATTTAGGTCAATTCGATATTGAATGCTCCTCTTCGTCTGGTTCTTGCAGTTAAGTTAAATTCTGATTTGGAGCTTGCTAATTCTTAAATTTTAAAGAATCATCTTGTGATTAAAGTGTTAGGGATTAATATCCATTTTCCTGTAAGTATTATTGAGCTTATAATACAATTGAGCAAATTTGGTAGTTTCCATTTAACGACACTTGGTTTGGATTGGATTCTATGTTTGTTTAAAACATCTAATGTAATGAAAGAAGTTTTTAGTGGTGGCCCTTGGCATGTTGGAGGACATATTGTTGGTATGGATAAATAGTCTCCATCGTTTTCACTGTAGTCCTTAAAAGGTCTTACTGGACCGGTTTGGATTCATCTTCCACTTTTACCTTCGCAATGTTGGGATGAAGAAAATATTACTAGAATTGCTTCAAAGGTTTGAGTACCTATGTATCTTGATGGTAATTCTTTTAAATGGGGTAGAAGAAAATTTGCCCGAGTTTGTGTCCAAATTAATTTGGAAAATAAACTATTGGGTGGAATTTGAGTAGAAGGTTTGTGTGGAAGGTTTTTTCAAAAGATTGAATACGAGAAGATTGCTTCATTTTGTTTTCATTGTGGCAAATATGGTCAAGTGAGATTGGTGTGTCCTGAAGCTATAATTAAAGCTCAAAATGATAATTCTGAGGTGAATAACAAAGAATTGTTAGTAGTTGTTGATGTCCAAGGTGTTTCTAAATTGAATCCTTCTTTTTCGCAACATGAGGAATATGGTCCATGGATTCATGTCAAATTTAAAAATAATATATTAAAAATTTTGAGAAAGGAGTTTGGTGCAAAATCTGTAAAGAACTTGAAGGAAATGAATGTAGTTAAACATAAATCTATTGAATATCAAGTGGCCACTAAGGATGGATAGAAATAATTTGTTAATGATAATGTGGATAAGAAAAAGATATCTGATCTTATATTGACAGACCTGAAGAAAAAAATGTTCATAAATCTGAAAGTGTGATTTCATAATGTTTACAACCTGACAACACCTTTGTTATTTGTTTGGAACACATACAATATTTTGGCTAATTTGACTGAAGACATGGCTATTGCATTTTCTGATGTTACTACGAGTAATATTAGTGATCATACCATTTCGTTAAATAATGGTATGAATCTTGAAGCTGCCTCTATTCCTCAGGTATCTAAATTGAAAATTGGAAGTAGTGATTCAATAGGTTTTGGAATTGATTATCTGAGTTTCAGTATGGTAAAACATAAACTCTCTACTGAACTTAAGTTCTTGGGACCTATAGAAATAGTTCATAGAAAGAGAAGGGGAGATGGGAAAGGGAACAAGATTAGTGGGGTACTTTTTACCTTTGGGTGATTAATGTCTTTATTTGTGTTTTGGAATTATAGAGGGGCTAGAAAGAGGGAAGCCTCTCTTTATCTTAGAGAGATTGTTAGTTACCATGATGTATTTTTTTTTTGTTTGACTGAAACCAAATTGGATAGTATTGATAGGAGTGATGTTAACAGAATTATTGGGAATGATTGGGATTATTTCCAACATCTAACAGATGGTACCTCAGGTGGAATTTTGGTAGTTTGAAATAGAAATATTGTTTCTTTTAAAGTGGTTCAGCACTCTTCTCAATTGGTGTTTGGAGTTCTTAATACTCCTACAAAGTGATGCTGGAACATAGCTATAGTTTATGGGAATAAGGAGTTTCATATGAGAAGAAGTTTGTGGGATAATCTTAAAAGGGTTGTTGTGGGTAGTTTGCCTTCTATTATAGGTGGTGACTTCAATTGTATTTTATCCAAGGATCATAAGAGTGATGGAAAGAGGTTTATTTTCTCTCATTTGCCAAAAGAAATAAAGTTTTTATGACTAACAATGATTTTCATGTTATAGGTATTGTTGGACCAAGGTATACTTGGTGAAACAATAAAGAAGATGGTACAAGAATTTGGGATAGGCTTGATAGGTGATTGCTGAATTCTGCTACTTTACAGTTGGTGCCTTTGGCAATGATTAGACATATTGCAAGGGTGGCTTCAGATCATAGACTTATAGTATTCAAATTTCTTGAAATGCATTATAACCGGCCTAAAATAATCAGATTTTAAGATACATGGAAGTCTTATTTGGCGGCATGGAGTATTGTTTTTTACGTCTTGGAGGAAATCTAATTTTGGGAATGATGTTGATGTCTTGCATAAAAAGCTTCAGAGAACTTTAAAGGTGTTATACTACTAGAATAAGAATAAATGCAAAAGTTTGTGCTTGCTCAAGGAAGAGTTAAAGAAAGACATTTTGGAGCTACAAATGCAGGAAGCTTCGGAAGGTGGTCTTACTTTGGAGAAGTTAAGCTTACTTCGAAGTAAGGAGCATGATCTTAATGTTACTTTGGGAAAAGTATCAACATGGTGGAATCAGAGGGCAAATGTTAATTGGCATGAAGGAGGAGATACTAATTCTAAATTTTTACATGATTTTGCATGAGCCAGGAAAAAATGGGAAATTGATAAGAAAAATTAAATATGAAGATGACAATTTAGTTGCGGATTTTGAGCAGATTGAATCTGTTTTCTTGATTTTTTTTTTTTGAGAAAAAATGGAGAACAAGAGAATGCAAGTTATTTGATTGTCCTTCACATATTGAACAAGTCATCTTCGAATATTGAGTTAGTGAATGCTAAATTTACTTAAGAGGAATTTATTGCTGCTGTCTTTCAACAAGGTATTAACAAATCTCCCGATTTGGATGGGAGTACTTTTTTAAAAAGTTTTATTGGAGCATTGTGAAAGAAGTTACTTGGAAAGCAATATATATATATATATTAAATTGGTTTATGCATGCTAATTGGAAAGAAACATTGATAGTTCTAATCCCTAAAATGAAGAATCTAATTTTTCCTTCCAATTTTAGACCCATAAGCCTTTGTCAAACTATTTACAAGTTTGCTGCAACAATGATTGTTAATAGATTGAAAGGGTGTATCTCTAAGATTATTTCTAAAGAATAAATGGCTTTTGTTCGGGGTAGATCGATGTCTAAACATTGCTTATTAGCTCTTGAAATCTTCAACAAGTTTAGGATTTCTAAAAATAAGAAAGCTATGATGGTGGTTAAGTTGGATATGGAGCAGGCTTATGATAGCATGGGATGACCAATTTTGGAACAAGTTTTAAAATGTTTTGTGTTTTCTTCTAAGTTCTCCATGGTCATCATGGAATGTGTGGTGAATGTCACATTTTTTATCATTTTGAATGGGAAATATTTAAAATGGATTAATACTATGAGTGGTTTTTAGCAAGGATGTCCTTTGTCACCTTATTTATTCATTATGTGCTCACAACTCTTACCAAATCTAATAAATCAAAGAGGTCAAGACTTGGGTGTTCAGATTTCACTGAGAGCTCAAAAGATTACACATATTTTTTATGCATACGATGTATTAGTATTTGGGCTATCCTCTCCAAGATTAGCTCAAGTAACAAAATGTGTAGTTGCTGATTTTTGTGGGTGGATGTTACAAAGAGTTAACAATAACAAGTCTCAAATTATGTTTGTCAAGGCAATATAACCATAGAAAGAATAAAATAACTATGGAATTGGATTTGAAAGTGGTTAAGGAGATGCAATGCTTAGGAATCAAAATTGTCTTAAGAAGAATGGTTATGGTGGATTTTCAAATCATTTTAGATCATGTGTTGAAAAGACTAAATGCTTGGCGAAATAGATTTTTATCTATGGCTAGAAGGATTATTCTTAGAAAGTATTCTATTTTATCATTGCCAATTTTCTTATCTACACATTCTATGGTTCCCATGGGAGTTATTGAATGAATTGGATAAGCTTTGTAGGGAATTCATTTGGCACAAAGCCAATGAAGAAAATGTTTACATTATGTAGCATGGGATGAGTTATGTAAACAAAAAAAAAAGAAGGTATGTGACTTCATTCATCTTCTCTTAAAGTTGGTCAACTTAAATCTAGATTGGCTTGTAAAAGTTTGTGAAGGTTATTAATTTTTTAAGAACTTGCACGAGGCTAACCAAGAGGGGGTGGGGGTTGAATTGGATATTTAAAAGATTTCTTTAGGGAAAAATAAATCATTTTAAAGTTTTTTCACACCCACACACAAAATTGACACAGCGGATGTAGAAATAAAAAATTTCACAATAACTAAATAAGTCAGATTTTTTAACCACACATATAATTGTAGAAAAATAAAGTGCAAAAAATAATCAGAATAAATACACCAAAATTTATTATTGTTCAGTCAACCTGACCTACATCCACTTCTTGGAGACTACATCTCCAAGTATGACACTAAATAATAGTGACTCTCCTTTTGCTCTCACAGCAAGGCGGAGAAGCCCGTACAGACGCTTTTTCACCAACTTGGTGTAGCAGAGAACTGCAACTCTTTTACAAGCAGAGAACCTCAACTCTATTTTCACCCTCTAGGTGATGATCAGAGAATCACACTCTATTTTCACCCTCCAGGTGATGGTCAGAGAACTACAATTTTTGCTAAAGAACTTCTTCTATGGAGCCACAGAGAATCCAGGCAGACGCTTGTAGATACTAAGAAAGATTCTTGCTTGGAGCAACCTTATGAATCCCCTCACAAAATCTCCCTATCTTCTCTCACAAAACTCTCATTCATCTCTCCCTCAAGGCTCTCTCCCTTGAAGTTTAATTAACCAAAGATTTTCTAATAAAGAGTATTAGAAAATCTTAAGTAACAGGATTAAAAAAACCTTAATTTTTAAGAGTTCCATCTTTTACTCGTACAGTACGATACACATATCATACCATATAATCAGTGTAATTTAGACTCGTAAAGTAAGTTCGTGCAGATGAACTATTTAACCTTTATAACACTTAATTAGTATATTCCTTAACCTCTAGTGGCCAGGGTTTTATCATAGTACACTAGTTCGCATAGTATGGATTAAAGTCGTATAGTATGAAACAAAGGCGTATAATATAAAGCCAAAATCGTATAATAAAATGTACTAACAATCTCTCTCAAAAATATTTTTATCTCCCCCTATGTGTGTGTAAAGTTACTTAGCAATGATATCCACATAATTACATAATACGACTCAAGAAGAAAAAACATACATAAAAAATTGAAAAATACAGACTGTAATTCTAGTCTAACCAATCTTGAGCTGATCAAAATTGCAAGTAGACTGATTTCTAGAAATGTTAGTACACACAAAACAAAATAGAATATCATAGAATCGGGAGAGAGCAATAACAAACATAATAATATTTGTTATCATCAAAATTATAGTGCTTGGATTAGATTTACAATAATATATACCTTTTTGATTATGACAAACATTATTATTTACAGATTTTCAAAAAAATGTTTTTCTCTAAACTCCCTCTTAGATGATAATCATATATAAGAAAAAATGAGTGTAATTTTTTTAATATGCAAACAATAACAAATAACAAAATACTACTCCCCCTTTTGACATCACAAAAATAAGAAGGCAAAACACGAAATAATAGAACATAAAAATGAACTACACACAAATACAAATACAACTTAAAAGAAAGAAGATAAATATAAAAAGTACTAACATAAAAAATACAACAAAAATAATAAGAAGATAAAATCAAAAGATTTTTTTTGAATTGATTTGTTCTAGTAAATGATAAATATAAAGTGATATTTTCAAACTTCATTTCAAAAGAATATCTAATAGAATAATATTACAAAGTAATCAGTCAGAAATCATGATTTTCAAATTTTAGTGTAGGAGATATGATTTGGCATGGGAGTCTTCTAAGAATTTAAGGATTTGAAAGAAAGATAAGCTAACTCATAGTGGGCTTATTTTATACATCTTTTATCATTTTTTGATGCATATTGCATATTTTTTTATTTTAGATGCACTTTGTGCATCTTGCAATTCTTTGGCGGTCATTACATATCTTTTTAGCTTTGTGCTCATTTTCTTTCTCTTTTTATTTTTACATGCTTACTTCCTTTCTAAATCTAAAAAACTCAATTGTTAGATTATTTTCCAAATATAAAAAGAAGGCAAACTCACTTATAGTAGGATTCAAATTTCTCATTATCAAATTCTCCATCATGATCATTATGAATTGTCAGAATTTCACAACTTAACTTCCTTTGAATCAAAGTGGAAATATTTACTTATATGAGATATGAATCTAACCCAAGTAAACCTCGATCAATCATAAATAATCACATGACAAAGATTTTCTCTCATAGGTTTGTAGTGCTAATATGTCCAAAAAGATTTATGTGAATGACTTTTAAAGGTTTGCTAGTGTTAATGTCCTTAGTTGAGTGGAAATAGGATTTAACTTGCTTTCGTAACTGACAAGCATTATATAGATGATCTGTAGTGTACTCTAGTTTGGGTATGCCTCTCACTAAGTCTTTTTGGGTGATTTTTTAAAGGTTTTTCATGCTTGCATGACACAATCTCCTATGCCATAATCAGGATTTATCAACAACAGTTTTTAGAAAAAAAAAAAAAAACAACAGGTTCAACACAGTTTGAATCAAGTATGTAAACATTATTAATTCTTTTTCCTTGAAACACAATATTTTCATTTACTTTTATCATGCACATGGTAGACAAAAATTTATTGCTAAAGCCTTTATCATAGAGCTGACTTATACTTAATAGGTTATATTTTAAGTCATTTTCTAGTAAAGCATATTTAATAATTAAATTTTTTGAATTACCAATTATACCTGATCCCGACACTCCTAGTGGTGTTATATCCAAGTCTCACCTTGCCTCCTGCCTTGGCCTCCAGTGAAATGTATTGATTTGCATCTCTAGTCATATGCCTTGAACATTTACTATCGAGGCACTATATCCTCTCATGAGGCCTTCTATGAGAGTAGCCCTACTAAATCATCAGTGGTTAGATTTGGGAACCCAAATAAGTTTGCATTCCACTTTATGGAAAGAGGGATGACATGCTAGCATGCTTTATAGTGAAAAAATTTATCGACGCGACCGAAACCGGCGTATGAATTTCCGTCGAAATGTGCGCCGGAAACCTATGGTTCCGTCGGATTATCTATATGTTCCGGCGGATTTAGTCCGCCGGTAATAATGGGTTTTCCTGTAGTGTATGCAATTTTGGTCTCCAATTAAAATGTGTTATACAATGGATAGTGCATGTGTAGGAGATATGCCATAGCATGCCACAAGAAAAACATTTAACTCGAGAAAAAGGGTTTACTAATTTATGTGGGTTATGGTGCCTCTTCCTAGGTTTGAATGATGCATGTAGTGGTGATGGATTATGTAACTGTGCAAGTGTAGGTGATATTTTGTTTTCTTTCTATACTTTTAATTGAACTCGTCAATATTTGTTTTCAGTCTTAAGAATTGAATTTTTTAATTTTCAATACATACTCACTTCCATCTAATTTACATGTAAGAGTTTTTAATTCCTTGAATGCATTTTCTAATTCAACATGCAATATTTTCGAGGAATCATGTTCAATAGTTAAATCAAGATACACCTTATTTAAATTATCAAATTCATTTAATAAAGCCATATGATTTCTATCCAAAGTGGGATGATCTTTCCTGAGGCATTCATATTTTTTCTACAGATTTAAAAAGTCAGATAAAAGGCTTTTATGTACTTTCTTGAGCTTACTATATACTGTATTATTTTTTTCAAAAACTTCAAATAATTCACATAGGAAAGCTTACATTCCTCCTCTTGATCAGAATGATCAAGATGATTATCTACCATTAAGCATAGGTTGATTACCTCCTCTTCTACTTCAGTTTCAAATGAGTTTGAAATAGAGTTTGATCATAATGCCTTCTAAGTCCTTTGCTTGCCCTTTTTAAATTTAGCTTTTCCTCACCCTTCTCTTTACTCGGGTAAGTTTTAAGACTTGGGCAATAATACTTAAAGAGGAGGTAATCAAACCTAGGAAGAGGAAAATAAATCCTTAAAATACTTTTCACACTCACACACAAGAATCGACATAGCGGATGCAAAAATAAGCAAATTTCATGACAATGAAATAAATCAAAATTTTCAACCACACATAATTACAAAAAAAAAAAAAAGCGTGGAAAATAATTAGAATGAACAAACCAAAATTTATAGTGGTTCGATCAACCTGACCTATGTTCACTCCTTGGGAATTCCATCTCTATGTATTGCACTAAATAATAGTGACTCTCATTTTGCTCTCACAGCAAGGCGGAGAAGCACATACATATACTATTTCATCAACTCAATGTAGCGGAGAATCATGACTCTTTTATCGACAGAAATCCATAACTCTATTTTCACCCTCCAGGTTGAAAGTTTGTGAGGGTTGTTAAACCCTAAAGAACTAGTCCTTAGGCTAACCAAGAAGGGGGGGGGGAGGTGAATTTGCTATTTAAAAATATATTTAATTAAAGAAGAAAATCTTTTTGAAATCTTTTTAAATATTTTAAAATAAATGATTTATGTGGAAGTAACATTAATTTCATAATTGAAAGTTCATTAGGGTTATTATACTCTTATGTGTGTGCAATCTTCCTGAGGAGTCAGCTAGTATGATATTTGACTTTAAGGATCGTTCCGGACGAACAGGTGGATCGTCCAGGATGATCACCAATAATTGATTGTACCAAATAAATTTAAAATGTTCAGTCATTTTTTCCAAATGGATTGTCCAGGATGAACAAGTGGATCATTCAGGACGATCATCAATAATTATGACAGAATTCAATCAGATCATTCAGGATGATGTGGATCGTCTAGGACGATCTTAAGTAATAGAGTCAGATCAGCTGTTAAATGGATAATGAATGATAAAGTGATGATATAGTCCAGGACGATATGAAAATGGTCCAGGTCGATGCGAATAGAAATTGAAAATCTGATGATGGATAAAAATGATAAGAAGTCCCAAATAAAATAAAACATAATAAAAATTAATAAAAACATAACAAAAAGTTGATAAAAATAGTGAAAATATTTGAAAAACATTTTTTAAATCAAAGCTAGGCAATGATAAATTTTACTTGTGATTGGATTAAAAATAAGCAAAAAATGAATTAACATCACCAAAATCCAAAAAATGGTAGAACAATGGATCATGTTAACCCTAGCTTGACCTTTTTACAGGGCAAACCATCTTTGAAAATAAAGATCTAACTCAGAAAAAACAATCATATAAAAAAAGTGATCCGTTTAAAACTTTGTTCCAGAAAAATATCTTATAGAATAAAATAACAAAGTAATTAGTCACAATCATGAATTTTAAAATCAAATCTTTGAAAGTATCAAGTGGCACATAATTTCTTCTAAGATTTAAAGGTTTGAAAGAGAAGGAAGTTTGATTTCTTGTGGGCTCATTTTGTATCTCTTATCAATTTATTAGTGCACGTTACGCATATTTTGATTTTTGATACACTGTGTATAGTTCAATATTTTGGTGATTATTGTTTATCTTTTCAATTTTTCTTTTTGGGATCATTTTATGCCTCTTATCTTTTTTGAAAGTTTGCTCTCTTTTGAAACTTTTAAAGACTCTCAATTATGAGAATATCTTTCAGATAAAAGAGAGGAAAAAAATCACTCTCTAATATGAGGAGTAAACCACAAAGTAGAATAATATTCATATGATAAAAGAAATAATATGATCAAGAAAGCTTGAAAGTGATTTAATAACTTTAAATATTATTTATATGAGATAGATTACTATAAGAAAATAAAAAAAGATCTCAATTTCAAAGTCCAATTATTAATTTAAAATAGACTTTTGCTTAGAAAAAAAAATAAACCGTTAAAAGGAGTTAGAGGAAGGAAAATAATCAACAGTATTTCTTCCTTTAACTAATTTAGGGATGTCAATCTTTGATTACAAAATTTCAAAAATAAGAGCAACATAAAACATGTCATTCCAGCAGTAATTAATAAAACAAAACCTAAAGTGAAAAGGAATATAACAATAAAACATAAATGTAGCAGCACAAAAACAAAAAAACTAAAGATAGATATAAAAATAAAACATTTAGAGTTCAAGAATCATCAAGTTTATGCATTTATGTCTATAACACCTAATCTGATCCTTAAATGCTAAAAATTTCAAAGGACTGTGGTTTAGTAAAAATGTCAACTAGTTAGGTTTCAGTTGCTACATAATGTAGCCCAATGTCTCCTTTAGTAACATGATCCCTTATAAAGTGATGCCTTATGTCAATATATTTGGTTATAGAGTGTTGGATAGGAATTTTAGAAATACAGATGGCATTAGTATTATCACATAGAATTGACATTATGCCTACAGGTAATCCTAAATTCAAAATTTATTACTGTAACCAAAGGACTTGGGCTACTACACTTCCTAAGGCTATGTATTCAACTTCAACAATGGAAAGTGTAATTGAGTTTTATTTTCTACTAGAATATGAGACTAAGGATTGTCCTATGAATTGACACATTCCAGATGTACTCTTTTTATCCACACTACACCTTGCGAAGTCTGAATCAAAATATCATATAATTTCAAAAGAAGTGATGTGCCTTGAATACCAGATTCATAAGTTTTGGATTTCCAAGAGATATATAAGGATTCTCTTAACTATAGTCAGGTGGGACTTCTTTAGATCATCTTAAAATCTAGCTCAAAGATAAACACTAAACATTATATTAGGTCTAATAGTTATTAATGAGTGATCCAATTATTCCTCTGTATTTCTTGTGATCAACTAATTTTTCATTTGAGTTTCTTTATAATTGAATACTGAAGCTTCTGGGAGTGTTTATTGGCTTGAATTTATCAATTTCATATTTCTTAAAGATGTCTTTAGTGTACTTTGATTTATTAAGAAAGATTTGACTACCATTTGTCTTATGCTAAATCCTAAAAAGTAGGACAATTCTTTCGTCATACTCATATCAAATTTCTTACTCATTATGTTAGAAAAATCATCATATAAATGTTTATCAGAATATCTAAAAAGTATATCGTCAACATAGATCTGGATAATAATTAATTCATCTCCTACTCTCCTCAAAATAAGGGTGGTGTCTATGTTACCCTTAGCAAACTCCCTTTCCCATAAGAATGTGCTAAGCCTCTCATATCATGTCATGGGTGCCTGTTTTAATCCATACAAAGTTTTTTAATTTAAAAATAAGATTTAAAAATTAGGAATTCTCAAAATTAGGAGTTTCTCTATAAACACATCTTTTTTTATTACCCCATTTAAAAAGGCACTCTTGATATCCATTTGAAAAATCTTAAATCTCTTATAATTGGCAAAGACTAGTAGCACTCTAATTGCTTTCAATCTAGCTATAGGGACAAAAGTCTCATTGAAATTAATCCCTTATATTTGATTATACCTATAGCCACTAATCTTGCCTTATTTCCATACCATAATCATTTATTTTATTCTTAAAGACCCATTTGATTCCTACTATACTTTGTCCCTTTAGTTTTTCTACAAGCCCCTAAACATAATTCCTAACAAATTAGTTTAATCCTTTTGCATGCCTAAGATACAAAATTCATCAGAAAGGGCTTGATTGATGTTAGTGGATTCAGTCATTGAGATGAAGGCAGAGTATTTAACTTTTTTTCTAAGACCTTGCCTAGTTCTAACACCTTTAAAAGAGTCTCCTAAGATTAGTTCCTTAGGATGACTTGAAGAATATCTCCAATCTCTAGAAAAACTATTTCGATGTTCTACTCTTTCCTCCAGATTTGTATATTCTACTCCTTGGACAATCTCACATATTATATCTGTGTTTTGTGGTTCTACCTTTTCCTCTAGATTTATATTTTCTACTCATTGGGTAATCTCACCTACTTCATCTTCTTCCTTAATTTTGGACTTCTTAGAATTAGATTTATTAAATACTACATGAGTAGTTTCCTCCACCACCAAGGTTCTCTTATTAAACACTCAAAATATTTTTTTCTACACTTGATAGTCTAAGAACACTTTTTTATTAGATTTTAGGTTAAATTTTTATAAGAGTTATTTCCCATTGTTTAGAATAAAAACCTTATAACTAAAGACATGAAGGTGAGAAAGGTTTATATCATACCCTTAATAATCTCATATGGTATCTTATTTAATTTAGATCTAACGTTCATCCTATTCAACACTTAATAAAAGGTTATGAATCTTTCATTTTTAGGAAAATTGTGATTGATCACTTGCTCTTCATTGAAGGTTCTAAATCTATCATTTTCAAACTCTCCACCATGGTCACTAGGATGGTCAAGATCTCACAACTTAGTTATTTTTTTGAATTCAAGTAGAGAAAGATTTAAATTTATTAAAAGACTCACTTTTATGTGATAAAAATCTAATCCAAGTGAACCTTGAGTAGTCATCAACTATTACAAATCCAAAGACCTTTCCCTCGAAGCTTGCAGAGCTAATTGGTCCAAATAAATCCATGTGAAGGACTTCTAAAGGTTTAGAGGTCTTAATTCCCTTAATGAAATGGAAAGAGGATTTGACTTATTTCCCTAGTTTACAGGTATCACACAGGTGATCCTTAGTGAACTTAAGCTTGGGGATTCCTCTTACTATGTCTTTTTGGGTTACTTTTCTAAGTATTTTTATGTTATCATGATATAACCTCCTATGCTACAATTAAGACTCATAAGCAACAATTTTTAAACAAGAAGAAGCAATATATTCAATATTATTTAAATCAAGCATATAAACGTTGTTGACGAGAAGTTGACGCGAATTAGTTAGAGAGAGAAAGGTTCTGAAATTTGATTTTTTGTTCCTAGTTTTTATTCCTATTTCTGAGGAGTTGACGTGGGAGATGGTGGTGGAGGGCCGCCGGCCATCTTTGGCGGCGGCAATGAGGGCTACTACGGATGGAGGATTACTTAATAAAAAATTGGAACAAGTCAATCGCCGGAATGCTGGTTTACAACAGAATAATTTGGATCTTGCGTTTAAAAGTGCTGGAGGTCCATTGCTGATTAAAGATTACATTATGGAGGTCCATAAGAATAATTTTTATGTTGAAGGTAAGGGCAAGGCCATTGTTGAAGAGGTATGTGCTGTAACTCCTCGGTTAGCTAAGAGATCTTCGGAATGGGATTTGTCTGACCCGTCGATTGAAATGAAAATATTTGTTAACAGGTTTGGTAATTCAAATGCAATCTCAGGACATGACCTTGGGATAAATGCAAATTCTCATATCCCTATTAACACAAATCTTCATTTCAATGGTTGTTTGGAAGCTAAGGAGAATGGTGTTGTCGATAAGGTAAATGTGGTAATGCCTATAAGAGTTGTTAATGGGATGGAAGACAATCCGTGGAAGAAGAAGCCTTACATCCAATTGGATTTGAAAGAGGAGGATTTGGTGTTAACGGAAGATGGTAAAGCAGTTAAAATGAGGGAAGATGTTGAAATTCTGAATTCCAGCAAGCTGAAAAACTCTCTAGTGATCAAGGTGTTTGGGAAGGAAATACCATCTCATATTGTAGCTTGGGAAGTGAGATATCAATGGAAACAGTTTGGGAATTTCCATTTCACAACCCTTGGGAAAGGTTGGTTTTTGTGTTCCTTTGAATCTACAGAGATGATGGAAGGTGTTCTGTCAGGAGGGCCTTGATTTGTCAATTGGCACATTGTGGGAATGGAGAAGTGGATGAGGAGTTTTCAACCCTAATATTGAAGGGACTATCCTCTCCTATTTGGATTAGGATGCCTTACTTACCCTTGCAATGTTGGGATGAGTTTAATGTGGCAAGAATTGCTGCAATGATCAGAAAACCTCTAATGATGGATGGAAACATGTTTCAGTGTGGGAAAAGGGAATTTGCAAGAGTTTGTGTAAGAGTTAAGCTTGATCAATGTCTTCCATTAGGAGTATGGCATATCTGGGAGGTTTTTTCATAGGTTTGAGTATGAGAAAATATCCACATTTTGTTATGATTGTGGATTGATAGGACATGTGAAAACTGATTGCAAACTAAGGAAATCTGGTACAATTGATTGGATTGTTGATGAAGGAAATTCTAAGGATGTTAAGGAGGTGGGAAAGACTCAAGAGGTGGATACTGACTCTACCTATGGACCATGGATCATGGTTAACAGGATGAATAGTAGAAGACATGCTTTGATGAAGGAAAAACTGAAGGTTACTAAAAAATAGTTGAAAAAGACTAAATCAGTTCTTGGTGAGAATGCTGAAGTAAAAAGAGTTGTATAGATCTTGGATGCAGTTGTGGAGTTGGATTCTAATGCTGAGGATAATCTTTCGGAAGAGGGGGAAATATGTGTGGAATAGGAAATGCTTGCTCACGGGTGGGTTTCAACCTGATTCTATTGAGGATGATGTTGTGAAGAGCTCTGATAAAGGAGAGAATGCTGTTGAAGTGGTTGGTATGTCTTCTTCTTTTGATAAATCCTTTATCCCAGCAAATATGAATAAGTTTGAAGTGTTGAATAGGGAGGAGATGGAAGGGGAGGGAGTTGAATTGATTAATTCAATTTCTGTTGCTTGTGGTAATAAATGTGAAGAAAAGGTGGCTGGTGGAGGGAGAATTTCTGATAAAAGTGGAGGGAAAAATGCAGTGAGGGAAAGTTATGTGGTTTGGAGAAGGAGAAGGATATTGTCTCTAATGAGGAATTAATTAAGTGTAAGCTTATTAAAGAGCTTAGGGCCTTTAAAAAACATTCCACGTGGTAGAAGTTTTGAGGGGGTTAACAAGAAAAGAGATGGGGGGCTCTTACCCCAAAATTCTTTAAATGTATTCTATTGCTTTTTTGAATTGTAGAGGGGCCAAGAAGAGGAACAATTATTAGGTCCGGTGACCGGACGTAGAGCTATGTTCGGTCACCACTGAGTTACCCGGTATTTGCTCGGTATTGCTAGGTATTGCTTGGCAATAACGAGAAATACCACTATGTGAAGAACAATACCAAGTAATACCGAGCAATATTGAGTAATACCGAGCAATACTGAGTAATACCGAGTTTTTCTAGAAAAAACTCGGTATTGCTCGGTGTTGCTCGGTATTGCTCGGTATTTGTCTTCACATAATGATATTTCTCGTTATTGCCGAGCAAAATCGACAAATATGTGATTTTGTACCTGCTACGTGGCACTATCTAGTGCCGGACGAATGTAGCTCTATGTCCTTTTACCGGACCAAATAAAAGTTGCAAGAAGAGAGAGGCCTCTCTCTATATGAAGGAAATTATTAAGGATTTTAATTTTTTTGTGGGATTGATAGAGACTAAGATTAATTCTTTTGATGGAGTCTCTTTTGTTAGAATGATGGGTCCTGCTTGGGTTTTTTCCTTCTTCCTTCAGAAGGGCTTTTTGGTGAAATTATGATTCTATGGAGATTGGATATGGCATCCTTTTCAGTGGTGAAGACATTAGATCAATGTGTTATAGGGGATCTTAATGTCTTCAATAAGGGAGTGTTGAGGATTACCACTATTTATGGCAGTAAGGAGGCTCGTAAGAGAAGATTGCTTTGGGAGTATGTTCAGGAGCACTCTCAGAGGAAAATTCCTTTTGTTATTGGAGGGGATTTCAATTATATTTTGGCTCAAGAAGATAAGAAGGGTGGGAGAAAGTTTGTTTTCTCTCAAGGTCCCATGAATATGATAAAGTTTATGAATGATAATGATTATCATGAAGTTGGGTTTGTTGGCCCAAGGTTTACTTGGTGCAACAACAAAGTTGGAGGAGGGAGGATACTCGAAAGATTGGATAGGTGTATTCTCAATTCATTGGCCATCAACAAGATTCAAATTGCTGTTGTGAGGCACCTAGCTAGAGTGGCTTCAGACCATCGTCCTATAGTGCTGAAGATATATAAGTCGGTCTCAAGAGGGAGAAGGTGCATTAAGTTTGAAGATGCTTGGTTAACTTTCAAGACATCAGCTCATATTGTCTCTAATGGGTGGAAGAAAACTTACATGGGGGATGATATGGAAATCCTTAATAAGAAATGCAACAGGACTTTGAAGGACTTGTTCTATTGGAGCAAGTTCAAGTTGAAAGAATTCTCAAAAGTGAAAGAAAGATTGAAGGCTAAAATTTTTCAAATTCAAGAAGAAGAAGCTAGAGAGGGCTGGTTGGATGGAGATAAATTATGGTTGCTTAGAGCCAAGGTCAAAGAGCTTAATGTCATCCTCAATTGCTTGAATACATGGTGGAGGCAAAGAGACAAAGTAAAGTGGATTGAAGATGGTGATTCTAACACAGTTTTTTCATTCTTTTGCCAATGCAAGGAGGAACGCCAATTGGATTACTCAAATAAGGATTGCAGATGGGATTATGACTGAAGAACTGTAGGAGGTGGAGGAAGTGTTCTTCAAATTCTTCCAGAATAAATGGAAGAGCAGGATGTGATGTTTGGAAGAATGGCCTAAATCGTGGATGGTTTTGGAATCGGAAGATAAATTCTGGTTGGACAGGGAGCTTTCGGTGTTCGAAATAGAGGAGGTTGTTATGAAGTTGGGTAATAATGAAGCTCCAGGTTGTGATGGGATTACATACTCCTTTTTTAAATCTTTTTGGAGCATCATAAGGGAGGATGTTTGTAGAGCGGTTAAACTATTTTTTTCTACAGGATGTGCAAAGAATGGAAAGATACTATGATTGTGTTGATTCCCAAGACTTCAAACCCAATTTCTCCTGCTGCTTTTTGTCCAATCAGTTTTTGTAATTCAATCTACAAAATTGTGGCTAAATGGTGGAGATCATTCCTAAGTTTATATCTGAAGAATAGGTGTCTTTTGTGAAAGGGAGATCGATCTCGTATCACATTCTATTGGCTCAAGAGGTGTTTAACAAGTTAAGGCATTCCAAAGCAAGCAATGGTTTTTTAGCCATTAAAGAGGACATGGAGCAGGCATACGATAGTATGAGTTGGGCAACTCTTGAAAAGATGATGTTAGATTTGGGATTCACATTCAATTTTGTTAAATTGGTAATGGAGTGTGTATTAGATCCCATATTTTCCATCACGATTAATGGTTCTAATTCCAATTGGATTGAGGGGAGGAGTGGATTCTAGCAAGGGTGTCCACTCTCTCCATTCTTATTTATTTTGTGCTCACAACTTTTATCAAATGCTTTCTCTAGTAAAGGTTTGGATGTGGGCATTAAAATTTCTTCTAAATCCCAAAAGATTTCTCATCTCCTATTTGCAGATGATGTTTTGATTTTAGTTGAAGCTAAAGTGAGAAGTGTGAAGAAGGTTAAAGACATTGTTTAAGACTACTGTTCTTGGATCGGCCAGAGAATCAATTTTTAGAAATCCTCCTTGATGTGCCACAATTCAGTGTTAAGGAGGAGGAGAAATCATATCTCAAGGATTATGGGACTCAGATTGGTGGTAGAATTTGATTACTTGGTAATAAAGATGGCTCTGAGAATATTAAAGAAGCTGGATTTCCAAATGCTACTGGATAAGTCTTTTAAAAAGCTTAATGCTTGGGAAAATAGGTACATCTCTCTTGCTAGTAGACTGGTTTTGGTGAAAACTGTCTTTCTCTTCCTGTTTTTCTCATGTCTCATTCTCTCATTCCTTTGAGGACTTTGAAGGACTTTAAAAAGTTATGTAGAGATTTCACTTGGAATAGAAGTGATGGAAGCCGTGGGATGCATTATGTGGCTTGGGATTTACTTTGTAAATCGAAGCAATATGGTGGTTTGGGAGTTCAATCAACATCATCTAGAAGTGATGCTTTGAGAGCGAAGTTTGCTTGGAAACTTTTTTATAAACCAGACACTTTGTTGAACAAAAATTTATTGGCCAAGTATGGAGATAAATGGTGGGATAATGGGAATTTTAGAGGTGGTTCTTCCTCTTGGAATATCATATCTAGCGGATGGAAAGCTCTTAAAAATTTATAAGGTGGAAGGTTGGGGATGGATCCAAGATTAATGTTTTGAAGGATACTTGGGTTTTGGATATGAGTTTACTCAAATGGCCAACGTTTGTTGGAACTTTTGATGATGAATATATAACTCTTGACTTCTTCATTCAAGATGGAAGATGGGTCTTTGATAAACTGAGCTTGTTTTTCTGGTGAAGAGTAGATGAAAATAATTTTTGAGGTGCAGATGTTTCAGAATTCTCAAGAAGATAGTATGGAGCTAAAGCTTAAGATGACTGGGTAATCTTTATCAGCTTTATTAATGGAAGATGACTACAAAGATGTGCAGGAAGACGTTCAGGTATCTTGGATATACAAACTAAAACTAACTGCTCGGGTGGAAGTTTTCATTTGGCATCTTTGCAAGGATGCTATACCAACTGAACTCTTTTTTATATAGGAGGAGGCTGTCAGATACTTATTTGTGTTCATTGGGGTTTGGTGAAATAGAAGATGCTAGCCATGTCTCTACTAGATGTTTTATTCTTTTGAAGGTTATTGATGTTCTTAAAAGTTGGGGGTTCCAGATTCCAGATTTCAAGAATTGGGAGGACTGGTTTCTTGGTCTTATGAGATTGAAGGATTCTAATATGATGATGGTTAGGATCTATTTTACTCTATTGTGGTTTGTTTGGAATAAAAGGAACAAGATGAAGCATGGTAAATCCAAAGACAACAACGTGATGATTGTAGTTTCTACTCTCGATTTTGTTGGCTATGTTAAACAAAGTTTACCCATATTGGATCACTGGGTTTCTAATCAGTCCTTTGGATTGTGTATAGACAAATGGCAACCCCCTCCACCCGAGTGGGTTAAAATAAACTTTGATGCTTCAATTAAAGGTAATTATAAAGTAGGCATTGGAGGTATTATGAGAGATTGTAAAGGGAGATTTGTTTTAGTATTTGGATTTGGAAAAGTGCATTGGGACACTGCTCAACTTGAACTATTAGCATTTTCATCTCTTAAAAAAGTGTTGCAAAGAAGACTTCAAGATGTTAAAGGCATTATTGTGGAAGGTGACAATAAAAATGTTCTCGTTTTTCTTCACAACTTGTACAGCTTACAAAAGAAAAGGGATTGGAGCTTGGAAGATGAAGATTTTTCTTTTTTAGTGAGTACAATAATGTTTTCTTTCATTGGGTCAATCGTAATTGTAATAAGTTAGCGGATTACTGTGCTAACTTAGCTTGTTCTTATGATTTTTTTTGGGACTTGTTTTGTGAGAGTAATCTTCCTTCTTTTTTTGTTAAGTTAGTAAAAGAAGAATGTGAAAGTTTTTCTATCTCACATTAGATTATATCTAGGCTTCTTTTATTTTTATGCAAGTTTGCATTCTTCAAAAAAAAAAAAAAAGTATAAACGTTGTTGACCTTTTATCCCTATGAAATAGTATTGTTATTCAAGCCTATAATACATGTGTTTAACAAATATTTATGATAAATCTTTTATCATAGAGCTGACTGATGCTAAGCAAGTTATGTTTTAAGCCATCAACAACTAAAACATTTTCAATCAAAAGGTTCTTGGAGTTTTTGATTATACTTATTCCCACCACTTTAATGGTGGTGCTGTCTCCAAGGGTGACATTTCCTCCAGCCCTGACCTCCAAAGAAATGAATTGATTAGCATCTCCAGTCATATGGTGTGAGCATTCGTTGTCCAGGTACCAAAACATTTGAGTCTTTTCTTATGGAAAGAAGAATGCAATGAATGTGTGTTATATTATGAATCATGTAATTTGGATCTCCACACCAAATGTATTCTACGGTGAACGGTGTATGTGTGGAAAATATGTCCTAGCATGCCACATGAAATACATCTAACATCAGGAAAAGGGTTTACTAATCTACTCAAGTTATAATGCCTCTTCCTTTTTTTTAAAAAAAAATTTTGGCTTCCGATCCTGATTGAAAAATTATTCAGGTGTGGGTGGAATTCTATTTTTCTTAAGTGCTTTCAATTACGCTTTAAAAAATGAGTTAGCACTTTCTAAAAAAATATTATCAACTTTTAAATAATGTTGTCTACTATCAGATTCATTCATAAATTCTTTAAAATCATTTTTAAGTTTAGTGTTGGATGATTTAATAGTTTATGCTATTTATTTAATTCATCAAACTCATCCAATAGTTTCATGTGGTTGCTATCAAGTGTAGAATAATCTTTAATCAAAATTTAATGCCCTTTTTATAAATTCAGAAATTCAAGATTCAGCTAGCATGCGATTTTTTAAGCTTTCTATAAGATGAATGAATTTTCTCAAAAACTTCAAGCAAATGATCATATGTTAATTTGCATACTTTTTCTTGGTCAGAATGACCAAGATATTCATCCGCCATCAAACATAATTTTGTTATCTCCTCTTTAGCTTCAATCTTAGAGGAGTTAAATGCAGAATTCACCCAGAAAGCCTTTTGGATCCTTTTTTTTCCTTCATGAACTTGGGTTTCTCCTCACCCTTTTCCTTGATTGGGTGAGCCTTAAGTGTAGGACAATCAACTTTCATATTTCCTAGCTTCCTGCATTTCAAGCAAATCACATCAGAAGAACCTTTAGAATTCTTTCTATTCTTACCTTTATTTCACTTTTTGTGGTGCTTTTGTTTCTTCCTTAAGAATCTCTTGAATTGCCAAGTAATTAAGGCAACATCATCACTTTCAAAACCATAAGAGTTAATATCCGTATCGGTAGCCTTTAAGGCTACAATTTCCTTGTTCTTTTTCTCCCCTACATTAAGTTTTTTTTGGTTTACTCATTGCTCGTAAGCAATGAGTGATCCATGTAAGTTATCGATCGAATAAACGTTCAAAATTTTTAACTCAGTTATAATAGTTATCTTAGCATCAAAAGAAGAAGGTAAATATCTCAAGATTTTATTCACTTTTTCATAGTTTGTTGGTTCTCTTCCTAAGGCATGCAGGAAGGTGACTATTTGTGTAAACCTAGTATACATTTCTGATACTTACTCACTCGGTTTCTTGCAAAAACTTTAATATTCATGATGTAAAATATTTAACCTAAATTGCTTAACTTCACTTGTACCTTCATAAGTAATACATAATCTATTCCATATTTCTTTACCAGTAACACAAGTTGAGACACATATGTAATCTTCTGATTTAAGTGCACAGAAAAAATAGTTCAAATTTTTTACATTTAGTTGTGCTAGATTCCTATCATCAAAGTTTCTTTAAAAAAATAGAAGTTTAGTTTTGATGCCATTGATTTCATGTGTTGGTATAAAATAACCTTCTTTTACAAGCATCCACAAACAATAATTTGTAGATTGTAAGAAAGTGGACATGGAAGTTTTTTAGAAATTAAAAGGTATATTATCAAATAAGGGTGGTCGAGTAACCCTTCTGCAATATTTTGGTTACTAAAGTTAGCCATGGATCAAAATTCAAAAGTTTCCAAAAACTTAATTTTATAAATTAACCATTAAAAACTTTAAAAAAAATATTGTTGTCAAAAAATTTCAAAGCTCTTTGACATTTTCTAAAACTACCCTTTAGAAGATAAAATTCCATTAGTAAGGGGAGTTAATTTTTTTTTAAGGAAATGTGAGATATAAGAAAAATAGAGCAAAAATAGAATAAAAAAATAGAACAAAGTAAATTTTACTAAACCATAGGATGCAAAATAATACACTACTCCCCCTTTTAACATCATAAAAAGGAAAAAAAAGGAAAAAACATTAAACAGTAAAAGTATAAAAAGGAAGACTAGTTTAAACACAAAAATAAAAGTACTGACAAACTAGAAAAAAGAAGAACCCTGATCAGGTCATGGTGGTGGTGATCTTAGTTAAAAGTAATAGTGAAGAGAGGCAAACTACTCACCAAATCAGGCCATATCATGATTATGTTATTATTGCTACTATTCTGTACTACATAGACATCAAATCAAGCTATGTTTTGATCATGTTACTACTGGCTCGGCTACGTAGGATTCAAATATAGCCTCCCATTGATCAAATAGCCATACCAATTGATCAAATAGCCGGACCAATTGATCAAGAAGGGACTGCTGATAGATAGGAGCTGGTACTTGAGATTGATCTTCCTTATTCTCTTTTGGGCGGTCATCATAATGAATGTTGTGGCGATAAACACTGTTAAGGATGTGGAAGGAGCTATTAGAATAAAAGATTGGAAAGTGAGCAGGTGGTGCATGATATTAAAGGTTATATTTAGACTATAGGATATAGGAAATGTCATGTCCTAAATCTAGATTATGCAATCTCTTATGACGGGATCTCGAATGACTGTCAAATTTTTAAGGTAGCGAATAAAAAGGTCAGTTGCATTAAAGTCAATTTCAGCAATTATGAAATAAGTTTTAAGAGACAACATTGGAGTAATTTTTATCTCATCACTAGCTTTTGGAATTATGGAGTTGCGAAGAATATGCTGAATGATCGTATCATTTTATACTAATATGCTAAAAAAATAAATATGAAAGTTAACATTGGATTCTCTCAGGATTCTGTTGGCTTGGGTCCAATCAAAATCAGGATTTGCATCTTGAATGTGAATTTTTTCACCAGTAGTTGAAAGATGAAGAAATTTATGTAGGTCTTGGTAGGTGATCTCTACTAGCCTCTTATTAACAAAGAATTGGAGGGCAGTACCCTCTTTATTGATTCTTAAGCTTGTAAAAAATATAAAAAGTAATTCAGAATTGAAGGGAAAGACCAAAGTAAGGATGAATCTAAGAGTAGTATGGGCAATAAGTTTAAGCACCATAAAGGTTAATACCTCTTTGTTGAATATTCTGGATGGGTTAATCCCAGCATTTTTATAATGATGATAAGTTGCTTCGTCAGCTTCTTGAATGAATTTAGGATCTATGGTTCTCCTAGAGGAACTACTTGCGAGGGCCCGGGAACTCTTTCCACCATTCATTATAAGGATGGAACAACACAAGAGGGATGTAGATGATTAAGGAAATGAAATGGTGTGAAGAATATGAAGAAACCCAACTATTTATAAAGAAATTTCCATACCATACAACATGATCAGGAGATCATCCAAGATGATCAGGTGCAATCAATTCATCCATATGATTGGTAAAAAGGTTTGGTCATATCGTATAGTATGATCAGTTATCATACTGGATGATTAGAGATAGAGAGATCGTCGTTAGTCATCATGTATGATCATTGACTAACTAAATTGTAAATGATGAACATGTGGATCATCCTGGATGATTTATTATAGTGGATCAGCCTAATAAAATTGAAATCGTCCAATGACTCCTATCACGTGGATCATCCACTATGATGTATAGATCATACAAGAAAATAATCAATAATTGATTTAGATCAACCATTGGTTGTTTTATGATTGGAGAGGTGTATTTTTATTCAAATAATATAAGATTATGTGTATGGTCCTGGACAATCTGAGCAAAACTAGAAAAATTCAGGACATGAAATATGATGATCAGGAAGATTTCAAAATAAAAATAAAAAGATGAGAAGTATAAAACACACAAAATCCAAGAAAAAACCAATCATAAATCAAAATAAAAAAACCCTTTTTTTGAATCAATCAACTCCAGTAAATGATAAATTTCTCTTCTGAGTAGATTAAAAATAAGTAAGAAATGAATTGATAAGGCTAAAATCCAAAAAGGGTAGAAAATTGATCTTGTGAATCCTAGCTCAGACTCTTTACAGGTTAATTTTTTTAAAAGAAAAATCTAATTCAAAAAAAAAAAAAAAATAAAAAAAAAAAAAAAAAAGATAAGAAAAATTATCTTTTCAAACTTCTCTCCAAAAAAATATCTAATAGAATAATATTGTGAAGTAATTATCCAAAATTAAGATTTTAAAATTCAAGTGTTTAAAAATATCATGTAGCACATGGATTCTTCTAAGATTTAATAATTTAAAAAAGAAGGAAGTTTATTTCTTTATGGGCTTATTTTGTGTCTCATTTTCAGTTATCTAATGTACTTTACACATCTTTTGATTCTTCATACACTTTGTTGTATCTTGCAATTACTTAGCATCATTGTGCATCTTTTAAGTATTTTTAGGCTTATTTTGTGCCTCTTATCTTTTTTACGAGCTAGCTTCCTTTTGAAACATTTAAGGACTCTTAATTGTGAGAATATTTTCCAAATATAAGAGAAGAACCCACTCTTTAAAATAAGGGGGAGTAAACCACAAACTAGAGTCATATCGATATATTAAAAGCAACAACCTGTTAACAAAAATTTGACAGTGATTTCATTAACTTGGAACATTATTCATATTGTTGAAACTTTTTCAATATGAATTAGGTTGATAGACCTAAGTTTATGTCCCAGCGGCAAACCAAGAGGGGGAGGGGGGGGGGGGGGGGAGGGGGGGGGGGGGGGGGGGTTGAATTGGTAATTAAAAATTTATCCCTCCTTTTGAAATTAAAAACCGAGAAGAACTTTAGTGAATTTTTCTAGAAAAGGTTCTTCAACCACAAGTTAAAACAGTAAAAATAAAAGCAGCGAAAAAAAATTAAAGACACAAGATTTATAGTGGTTCGGTCAAACACGACCTATATCCACTCCCCGGAGGCACCCTCCGAGTATTGCACTAATACCATTAGTGTCTCTCCATTTGCACCCACAGCAAGGCAGAGAGGACTTTACAAAATTTTGTCCACCACTACCCGGTGCGGCAGAGAACCGTCATCATTTTAGACTCTCTAAGTGTTGGCAGAGAACCATCCATCCTTTCACACTCTCCCAGTGTAGGCAGAGAACCCTTCATCCTTTCACACTCTCCAAGTGTAAGCAGAGAACCCTTCGGTTGTTCACACTCTCCAAGTGTAGGCAGAGAACCCTTCAACTGTTCAAACTCTCCAAGTGTAGGCAGAGAACCCTTTGGTTGTTCACACTCTCCAAATATCGGCAGAGAACCGGATCTCCTTGACAGATCTTCTCATAAGAAATCTAGAAGGACGAGAGAAAAGAGTGAAGTAATCACAAGTGGAGATTCTTACCTTTGAGTACCAAGTGAATCCTTCACACTCCAGTAGTAAGAATCTTCCTTCAAACTCTCTCACACACTCTCTCCTTCACTCTTATTTTAGTTGACACAAAGATCAGTAGGCAAAAAGATTAAGAGGTAGTTTTAGTTGGACTTTATATAGGAAAGACATAAAAAATCGTCCAAAAATTGTTGATATTCAAGTCTGTACATAGTGGATCATCCCGTACGAATGTCAGATCATCCTGTACGAATATACTTAAATTAGTTGCATACGAACCCAATGTATATTTGTACGAACTGACTTCGTACCCGATCGTCCAGTACGAACTAAGTTCGTCTAGTACGAACAGTTATCTCTGTTAAGATAGTTGCTATTTGAATGCTTTACATTTTT
>NW_021319373.1:432139-434373 GCF_001605985.2 Dendrobium catenatum | reverse complement strand
GGGTTGCTTTTGACAAACTGTAGGATATTCACAAAATTTCAAAAGACAAAGTACTTCATCTTGGGATGAATAAGAGTTCATCTGGATGAAATTTTTCCCAAGCATTTCATCTTGGGATGAATATAGGATTTTGTCTGGATGAAAATTTTCCCGAGAGTTTATCCTGGGACGAATATAGGATTTTGTCTGGACAAAAATTTTCCCGAGAGTTTAATCTTGGGACAAATATAGGTTTTCATCTAGATGAAAATTTTTGTGAGAGTTTTCTCCTGGCACAAACAGGATGAATCGTCTGGACTATCAGCACAAAATGAGAATCCAGAGTAGACCGTCCCGGGATGAATTAAGAAATTCGTCTGGACGATCAGGACTTAGAAAAATTTTCTCACTTCTTGTTTGTTCCATTGCTCTTTCGAAGGGATTAACTGACTTGATCGTCTCGTACGAACATGGTTCGTCCCATACGATCAGTGTGATTTTTTAAAGATCTCCCCAAGTGTGTGTGTGCGCTAAGATATTCAATTACAATCATATTTTCTCAATCTCAATTACAATAAAAATTACAAACTTTAATTTACAAACTATCTCATGCTGAATTTGATTTGAAATCTTTATTAGTCTGGAGTTCGATTATCCTGAAATGTTATTACACACAAGAGCAAAAAAACAATTCTTCCAAAAAGTGTTAGGAGAAAACAAAAACTTAAGACAATAATAATTCGAATCATCAAAACTATACAAGTTGTAAGAAGGTAAAACATGCAAATATGAACTCTCTTAACAATCTCCCCCTTTTTGATGATGGCAAAATAATTATTGTTTATATAATTTTCAAATTCTAAGAATCTCCTAAACTCCCCCTGAATTGATAAACATGTGAATATAAGGAGACATAGTACGATAATTTTATCTTTTTTTAATACAAACATATACGATACGAAACAAAAATATGATACATAAAAAAATACTATGATACAAAACAATCAAACAGACGATACGAAACAATCAAACATATATGATACAAACAATATTTTCTCCCCCTTTTTGACAACAGCAAAAAGAGAAGAAAAAGAAAAGAAATATAAGCAGTCATATGATAATCCTTTTATGATTGATCCTTGAAAGTGACTGAAATAATTTTTGCAAATAAAATTAAATAATTAGGCAAATAAAATGATTCATAGACTTTAAGAAGAGATATAACATCGATAATAAAAAGGATATATAAAAAATATGAATCAATTTAGACATTAAGATAAAGAATATCATTGCATAAATGATGAATATAAAATTTGTATTTTTCAAATTTCAATACGAAATAGAGATGTACAGAAGATCAATTTGAATTAAGAGATTGAAAGATTGTAGAAAGAAATAACTACCGCATGTGGTGCTTTGTGCATCTTTTTCAACAGTTTGTGGCACATTTTTTGTGCATCTTTTTACTTTTTTTTTTGATAAAATCATAAATGAATTAAAAGCTATGAAAAAGCAAGAAGAACTACAACCATGATTCCTCCTTCACCAATTGAACAAATGAAGGAGGAATCTTATCCAAAGAAATGTCATCCCAAATGAAGCTACTCAAGAGACTATAACTAGCACACAAGTTCGCTAGTTTATTTCCCCCTCTAGGGATGCATTTAAAAATAACATAATTAAAATAATTGAGAAAGTTTAACTCATCTTGATATTTGATTCCTTGATCCTTAGCACCTTGAATCACCTTGATGACATTGAAGTTGTCACTCTCAGTAATAGCTCCTTTGTACTTAAACATCCAATCTTTTATAATATTCTTCAGAGCTTTGATAGCCTGAAATTCCAATTGGTAAATGTCCCAATGGATACAAGTATTCCCAAAGGCCAATAAGAACCTTCCATTGCAATCTCTAATAATACCTCCAACTCCTGCTTTGTAAGAAGAAGAAAGAGTAGCATATACATTGATTTTTAACCAACCAGGTGGAGGGGGATGCCAAGCATTCAACAGTCTAGAGGACTGATTAACATCCCATGATTCCGGCAATTGATTATAAATCATCTTAGAGTAAGAAGATTGGCTGATTGCTTGGATAGCAATAGAGGAAGCACTTTCATTCAAGCCTCCATGTATTAAATTGTTTCTAGCCTTCCACGAAAAGTATAGGACATTGAAGAAAAGATTTAGAATCATACCATCATTTTTAGAGATATTATGTATCCACCTACAACATCCTTGTAGGTTGTTGAAA
>NW_021319373.1:376840-431812 GCF_001605985.2 Dendrobium catenatum | reverse complement strand
ACAACCCCCTTTCTTCATTGACTGGCACAGATTGTTCCAACTGATATAATGAAGTCTTGGACTTCCACCACCTTTCTTCCAAAGAAATCCTCTACAGATTTTATCAATCTAATTAAGGACTTTCAATGGCACCAAGGAGTGAGAGCTGAAATAATTAGGAATAGCTAGAATAATAGTTTTAATAAGAACAATCTTCCCTGCTAGTGATAAAGACTTTGATCCCCAAATATTGAGAAATTTAAGTACTTTCTCAATGATGAAATAGAAGTCACTAGCCACCATTCTTCTCAAAGACATTTTAATACCAAGGTAAACAAGTTCCTTTACTTGTTTAAATCCAATAATTCTGGATATCTGCTTCTTCTTCCTTCTATTAACATTACTTCCAAATATAATGGCAGATTTCTTAGTGTTGATTTTCTGACCTGTCCACATGCTAAATTTGGAAAGAATGGCTTTAACTTCAAGAACCGCCTTCCGTGTAGCTACTGAGAAAACATAACATCATATGAAAATAGTAAGTGTGATATCCTAGGACTGTTGGAGCATACTCCAATTCCAATAGATGAATTTGTGAAAGCATTTGTAAGAAGCTGGGAACACAGAATGAATAAGATGGGGGACAAGGGGTACCATTGAAGAAATCCACTTTCGGCCTTGATCCATCCAGATGGATTCCCATTTATCATAATAGAAAATCTGGGATCTAAAACACATTCCAAAATTAGATTTGAAATCATCTCTGAGAATTCAAAATATTTCAAAACCTGTTTTAAGGTTTTCAAACTCATAGAGTCATATGCTTGTTCCATGTCAACTTTGTAAGCCACCATCCCACTAGCTACCTTAGAGTACCAAAATTTATGAAACATTTCTTGGGCATTCAGTATATGATCTGAGATGGATCTTTCTTTGATAAAAGCAGCTTGCTCCTCTGAGATAAGTAATGGAATAACCGGCATAATCCTGTTCAAAATAACTTTTGCGGCAATTTTAAAAACTTAGTTACAAAGGCTTATAGGCCTATAATTTGAAGGCATCAAAGGATTAGAGACCTTTGGAATGAGGACCACAAGCGTGTCTTTCCAATTATAGTCCATATTTCCATAATTCAGAAAATGGTTTAAAGCATTTGCAAAGTCTTCCTTTACAATATTCTAGTAAAATTTAATAAATGAGTAAGTGATCCCATCACTACCCGGAGCAATGTTATTTCCCAGATTTTTGATGACAAATTCAATTTCCTCCACAGTGAATTCCTTGGACAAATTGTCTTTTTCCTCCATATTCAAAATCTTACCTGGATTGGGCCAATCATCCAAATTACAACTTCTTTGTTTCCACTTGATGCTGAAAAATTGCATGAATACATCTACAATTTGGCTTTGTTCTTCAAGAACTATTCCATTCTCATTTTTGATTTTCAAGATCTTGTTGCCAATCCTTCTAGCACTAGCATATGAGTGATAGAACTTAGAGTTGCAATCTCCCTCCTTCATCCATTTTACTTTAGCTCTTTGTTTCCACCAACTACATAACTGGGCCATAGTAGAATTTAGCTCAGCAACTTTGGATTTCATCTTCCAACAGTCATCTTCGGATAGCCAGCCAACTTCAGCTTCAGTAATTTGTAGCTTGAGAATATCTTCCATTAAGTTGCTTTTAAGATCTTCAAGATTCCTTAGCTTAGCCTTACTCCAGAATAGTGCTTTGAGCATTCTTTTACACTTGACATTTCGAATTTGCGAGTAATCCCCACTGAATTTCTTATTCCATTCCTTCTTTACCACAGCAAATGATGCAGGAAATGACCCCCAAATATCCTCAAAGATAATTCTCCTCTTATTTGTGGAATTAAAATTGCATAAATTAAGAACCAAAGGGCTATGATCGGATGCAATTCTAGCTAGATGTCTCACGGTTAATTGAGAGAAATAATTCAAAGAAGAAGAATTAAGAAAGCACCTGTCAAGTCTCTCCAAAATCCGCGCACCTCCAGATTTGTTGTTGCACCATGTGAACCTTGGACCTATAAATCCAATCTCATGTAAATCATTGTTAGAAATGAAAGATCCCATTTCTCTAGCTCCTAGAGAAAAACAGAATTTTTTCCCTCCTCTTTTGTCTTCTTTGGAGGTGATACAATTAAAATCTCCTCCAACCACCAAAGGATACTCCTTCACATTATAAAACTCCAGAAGCACCCATAATTCCCTTCTTTTGATAATTTCTTTGCTTCCATAGACCGCAGCCACCCTCATTTTATAATTTCTGTTAATGGTCAAGTCTCCAATTAGGCATTGGGATGAAGATGCCACCTTAGAAAACTCAGCAAAGTTTGAGTTCCATAGAACAATAATACCCCCAGAAAGGCCATTAGAAGGAACCAAATCAAATTCCAATTCTTCTCCCATCAGTTTCTTTACTTCTCTAATATCAAAATTAGAGATTTTTGTTTCAAGCAAACCCAAAAAAATGGCATTCGGTAATTTAACAATTTCCTTCATGTATAGACAAGCACTTTTCTTTTTTACTCCTCTACAATTCCAATATACCAAAGAATTCATTGAAAAAGAACTGTGAGAGTCACTCCCACTTTGCCTTTCAAATCCGACTGCAATCTTCTACTCCTTGTAGTATTGCTAATAGGACCGAGGGAAAAAAAAGGTCTTCGAGCTTTTTGGATTTCCTCTTCTTCATATGACTGAAATCATCTCCTTTATCAATTGAATTTGAGTCTTCAACTGCAATTTGTTTATTTCCTTCCTTTCTCAACATACAAATTCCCTTCTTGCACTACACCGTGCATCTTTTTACTTATGGGCTTATTTTGTGTCTCTTTTTCAAATTACGAATCATTGCATATTCCTTTTAATTTTTATACATTTGTACATTTTTTGAGAGTAATCTTGATCTTTCCAAAATCAATAATAAAAAATTTCAAATTTTTTTAAGTATAACAATATTTATTGATAAGTGAAATATAAAATAAGAAATTATCACAATTGCAACAATAATATTAAGCATTAATGTAGTCTAATATGAGACATGAAATTGACATTCTTAATTATATCAAGTTATAAGCAAAACTTAATTTTAGAAAAATTAGATATTCTAATGAATTCATTTTTGACTTGCAGTTTAAGGTATAGCACTTGTAAGATAAAAAATTTTAGGGATTTTCATATAGGCTAACATGCATTTCAAAACAAGATTAAAAGTGAGACAAGATAATTTATATTGATTTCTTAATAGAGAATAATTGAGTGGAAGCAAACAGATTCATTACCTTAAAGTTTAATTATTCTTGTAGAAGAACTCTAGAAGGGGTGATCTTAGCATAGGAAAATCTAGGAAATGACTCTTTGTTGGCCTTGGACAGAAAGTTATCACTAAAGTTTTTTGGTGGACCCTTGGCTAGAACCTTTTTCCTTTTGCTAAAGCTTGCCATAGAGATGTTCTAGGAGAATAGGGGTTTGAAAGGGATATTTGAAGTGATGACATTTGAGTTCAAAAGCTTTCAATTTAATGAAAAACCCATTTTCGTACAGACGAAAATAATTGCATCCTGTATGAATTTTTGTTCGTCCCGTACAAAATAATTTCATATGGACTAGCGAATGAGTCCAAAAATGAAACGTCTTTTCATAATCACACAAGAAACAATGCATCCTTTCGCACATACTTTTGACCAAACGATCGTACAGACGAATAAGTGTTCATCCTGGTTCAAAAAATTTAAGATCGTTTTAATGGCAGTTGAAACCATCCCCCACTTCGAATCACCAAGCATTTGTGTGTATGAATCATATATTCGTATGTACGATCATACATAATAAAAACTACCTTATCCAGATGTTTTAAAATTTCGTCCGGATGATCATGACGATCGTACAGACGAAGTGAAAAATAAAAACTGAACGCAAACCATTCAAATCCGACAGTTAACACACTACATAATTCATCCCGTATAAAAATAATTTCATCCTAGATAATTTTCACTCAATTTTTTTAAAACATGCACTAAAAAATCTAGATGTGAAAATTTAAAACTAAAATAATAACACAATAAAAAATGATAGAAAAAAGATAAAAACACAAAATCACAAATACAGAAAATCACAAACTCAAAAATACACACGAAACACTAACTATAAAAACACACATCAATGTTGCAGAATCATTTTAATTAAGCATTCAAATTGATTACACAAAGTCTAGTTCTTAATGTACTGAAAGTATCAAAGGCTAGTGGTTTTATAAAAATGTTAGCAAGTTGATTTTCTTTAAAAACATGAATGAGTTCAATTTCTCCTTTGGATACATGATCCCTTATGAAATGATGCATGATGTCTGTATGTTTGGTTCTTGAATGTTGAATAGGATTCTTAGAAATGCAAATAACACTAGTGTTATCACAATAAATTAGAATAGTGCCTATAGTTATTCCTAAATCAATCAACAGTTGTTTTAACCAAAGTACTTATGCCACACAACTTCCTATTGCAATGTATTCAATTTCGACAGTAGATAGGGCTCTGAATTTTGTTTTCTACTAGACTAGGAGACTAAAGAATTTCCAATAAACTGGCATATTCCAGAAGTTCTTTTTCTATCAACCATACAACATGCAAAGTCAAAATCTGAATAATCAATTATTTCAAATTAAGAGCTAAACTTAGGATACCAAATTCTTAAGTTCTGAGTTTCTAACAGATATCTTAAAATCCTTTTTACTATTGTCAAATGTGAATTTTTTAGATCTAATTGAAATCTAGCACATAAACAAACACTAAACATGATATTGGGCTGACTAGCTGTCAAATAAAGCAAAGATCTAATTATGCCTCTAAATTTCTTTTAATCAATAGATTTTCCCTTAGGGTCCTTATCCAACTGAACTGAGGAACTCATAGGTGTACTAACAGGTTTAGCATTATCGATTTCATATTTTTTGAGGATGTACTTAACATACTTTGACTGACTAAAAAATGTACCCTCCTCAATTTGATTAATGCTAAAGCTTAGAAAGTAACTTAAATCTCCCATTAGACTCATCTCAAATTCACCACTCATTATTTTAAAAAAATCATCACAAAGATTTTTATTTGAAGATCCAAAGATGATGTCATCAACATAAATTTGTACAATGAGTATATCATTTCTAATTTTCTTCAAAAAGAGAGTTATATCAGCACTTTCTTTTTCAAATGATCTTTCAAGTAGGAAGTTGCTCAATCTTTCATACCAAGCCCTAGGTGCCTGCTTTAATCCATATAATGCCTTTTTCAATTTGAAAACATAATTTAGGTGTTTAGAATTTTCAAAACCTGGAGGTTGTTCTACAAAAACATTCTCTTGAATTACCTCATTTAAAAAGATACTTTTTACATCCATTTGGTACAGTTTAAATCCTCTAAAACAGGCAAAGGCTAATAAAACCCTAATTGCTTCAAGTCTTGCTATAGGGGAAAATGTCTCCTCAAAATCAATCACTTCAATCTGATTTTACCCCTTAGCAACTAATCTAGCCTTATTTCTAATGACTACTCCTAAGTCATTCATTGTATTTCTGAATACCAACTTAGTTCCAACTACACTTTGATCCTTTGGCCTTACAGTTAATTCCCAAACCTTATTTCTTATAAATTGATTTAACTCTTCTTGAATAACCAAAATCCAAAATTCACCCGAAAGTGCTTGATCAATATTTATGGGTTCTATTGTTGAAATAAAGACTGAATGATTGACTTCTTTATTTAGTCCACGCCTAGTCCTTACACCCTCACTAGGTTCTCCTATAATCAATTCCTTTGGGTGGTTTTTAGAAAATCTCAAATATCTAAGCAAAGGGTTTTTCTTTCTCCAAATTTTCTTCCAAATTTATTTTATCAATCTTTTAGGAGTTAATCTCAATCTCATCTTCTACAACATTTGGCTCTTCGAAAATTTCAGATTCATCAAATATAATATGTGTGGTCTCCTCAATTACCAAAGTTCTTTTATTGAATACTCTATAAGATTTTTCAACAATTGAGTATCCTATAAAAATTCATTCATCTGATTTTGGATCAAATTTTCCTAAGGCAGATTTTTCGTTGTTATAAATATACACCTTGCATCCAAAAACATACAAATGTGACAAATTATGTGTTCTTCCTTTTTGCAACTCATAGGATGTTTTATTTAATTTTGATCTCATATTCACCCTATTCAAAACATAACATGCAGTGCTAACCGGTTCAGCCCAAAAATATTTAGGAAGTGAGTATTCTACTAACATGGCTAGGGCGGCTTTTATTAATGTTATGTTTTTCCTTTCGACTACCCCATTCTGCTGAGGGGCTCTAGGTGCAGAAAAGTTGTGATCAATTTCTTTTTCCCTATAAAAATACTCAAAATTTTCATTCTTAAATTCTCCTCAATGATCACTTTGAATAGTCATAATTTCACATCCTAGCTTTCATTAAATCCAAGTCAAAAAGTTTCTAAATTTCTCAAATGATTCACTCTTATGAAATAGAAATATAACCCATGTGAATCTAGAGTAATCATCTATAATCACAAATCCATATACCTTCTCTCATAGAGTTACAGTTCCAACAGGTCCAAAAAGATCCATATGCAAAATCTCCAATGATTTACTAGTTCTAAGATCCTTATTGGACTTAAAAGAGAACTGCACATGTTTTCTTAATTGATATGCATCACATAGATGGTCATTAATAAAGTCTAGTTTTAATATACCTCTCACTAGGTTCTTTTGGGTAATCCTCCTAAGGTTTTTCATGCTGACAAAGTCTCTTATGCCAAAGTCATGACTCATCAAAAATAGTTTTTAAACAAAAGCTGTAGGAGTTTTAATGCAATTCAAGTCTAGCATATACACGTTGTTTACCCTTATACCATTCAAAATATCATTTCCATTTAGGCTTAATATGCAGCTAGTAGGAAAAAAATTCACACATTATCCTTTATCACATAGCTGGCTTATACTTAACAAATTATGCTTTAAGCCTTCTACCAATAACACATTTTCAATAATTTTTTTTTAAAAGATTCCAATCATACCTGACCCAATCACCTTTCTTGTATTTTTATCTCCAAGTGTAACCTTTCCTCCACTCTTGGCTTCTAGCGATATGAATTGTGCAGTATCTTCAGTCATATGCTTTGAGCGTCCGCTGTCCAGGTACCATATGCTCTTACGAGGTCTTGTGTGAGAGCAACCCTACAAAAATTATCAAACATTAGACTTGGAAACCCAAACAAGTTTGGGTTCTCCTTTTGACAATTTATAAATAGATACATGTATTTTATGTATAGGTTTATGCATCTTAGGTTTCCACACCAAATAAGTTTTCTTCTTCAAAGTATAGGTGTGAGCTATCTGTTCAATCAATCCACAAATATTACATTTGACTTTTAGAAATGGATTCCTAAGTCTTCTACTATTCATCTATATTTTAAGAGATTTCATAAATTTAAGATATAAAATAGGATTAGTAAAATCTTCAAGTTTAGGGGGTATCCTATTATCCTTGAGAGCATTTATCTTCAATTTATAAAATGAATTCATATCTTTCAAAATTTGATTTGTATAATTAACTCGATATATTTTGCTCTCTGATTCATCCTTATTATTCTTGATTTCAATTTGAAGTTCTGCAAAGAATGTTTTTAACATTTCATGATTTTTATTCAAGTCATCGAACTCATCACATAATTTCATGTGAATGTCATTAATTAAAGCATGATCTTTCCTAAGGATTTCATGTTGCTTCTGTAGTTCTTTAAATTCTAAGCTTAGACTAATATGCATTTTCTTTAATTTCCTATATGTAGCATGCATGTGTTCAAAAACTTCAAAAAGTTCATTATAAGTCAAGTCACATACCTCTTTTTGATCCGACTGATCAAGATTATCGGCCATTAAGCACAGATTAGTGACTTCCTCTTCCATTTCTGTCTCTGATGAGTCTGAAGCTGAGTCCGCCTAGAAAGCTCTTTGAAAATTTCTCTTGCCCTTTTTCATAATTGGTTTCTCCTCTACCTTCTCCTTGCTGGGAGTGGCTTTAAATTTTGGACAGTCTGTCTTAATATATCCAGGTTTCCTGCACTCATAGCATATAACATCATTTAAAACCTTAACATTTCTATTAAATTTACCTCGATTCCATTACTGGCATCTCTTATGCTTCCTCTTCAATGCGTCTCTTCTGCTTTCTATTAAAAGCTTCTGAATTGTCTAGTCATCAAAGCGATGTCGTCTTCATCCTCAGGTTATGAGTGTTCACTCTCTGACTCCTCCACTTTCAATGCTATATTTTTCTCCCTTTGTGGTTCACCTGCATCAATCTTTCTTTTGCTAACTCCTTGCTCGTAAGCAATTAGCAATCCAAGCAGATTGTCAATATAGTAAATGTTTAGATCTTTAGACTCCGTAATTGTAGTAATTTTAGCATCATAAACAGTAGACAAACAATGAAATATCTTATTAACCATTTCAACATTCGTCAGTTTCCTACCCAATGCATGTAAAGAGGTGACTATTTATGTGAATCTTGTGACATATTAGAAATAGATTCATTTGGTTTCATGCGAAATAATTTATAGTCATGCAACAAGATATTGAGTCTAGATTGCTTAACCTCATTAGTCCCCTCATAAGTTATACAAAGTCTATCCCATATGTCTTTTTCACTCTTGCAAGTAGAAACCCACATGTAGTCTTTTGATTTAAGAGCACAAAAGAAACTATTCAATCATTTGGCATTTAGTTGTGCTAAGGCACGTTCTTCTACTGTCCAGTCCATAAAAGGTGTTTCAACTCTAATTCCATAACTAGTCTAGTTGATTTTGCATACCCTTCATGAACTAAGATCCACATATGGTAATCAAGTGACTTTAAAATTGTAGACAAGCATATTTTTCAAAAATCAAAAGGAATATTATCGAACAATGGAGGTATAGTTATAGAGTACCCTTAGGTGTATTTCAATTTCCAAATATAGTCATCTACGTTAATCAAAAAGTAATATAAACATATGATTTTGAAATGAAGCTCTGATACCACTTGTTGAAACTTGTTCAATATGAATTAGGTTATTAGACCTAAGTTTATGTCCCAGCGGCTAACCAAGAGGGGGGAGGAATTGGTAATTAATAATTTATCCCTCTTTTTGAAATTAAAAATTGAGAATAACTTTAGTGAATTTTTTTAGAAAAGGTTTTTTAAAAACAAGTTAAAATAGTAAAAATAAAAGCAGCGAAAAAAATAAAAGACACAAGATTTATAGTGGTTCGGTCAAACACGACCTACATCCACTCCCCTGAGGAACCCTCTGAGTATTGCACTAATACCACTAGTGACTCTCCTTTTGCACCCATAGTAAGGTGAAGAAGCCTTTACAAAACTCTCTTCCACAACTACCCGGTGCGGCAGAGATCTGTCATCCTTTTACACTCTCCAAGTATTGGCAGAGTACCGTCCGTTCTTTCACACTCTCCCGGTGTAGGCAGAGAACCCTTCGTCTTTTCACACTCTTTATATGTAGGAAGAGAACCCTTCGGCTGTTCACACTCTTCAAGTATAGGCAGAGAACCCTTCGGTTGTTCACACTCTCTAAGTGTAGGCAGAGAACCCTTCGGCTGTTCACACTCTCCAAGTGTCGGTAGAGAACCGGATCTCCTTGATAGATCTCCTCACAAGAAATCTAGATGGACAAGAGAAAAGAGTGAAGTAATCACAAATCACAAGTAAAGATTCTTACCTTTGAGTACCAAGTGAATCCTTCATGCTCTAGTAGTAAGAATCTTCCTTCAAACACTCTCACACATTCTCTCATTCACTCTCCCTTTAGTTGACATGAAGATCAGTAGGCAAATAGATTAAGAGGAAGTTTTAGTTAGAATTTATATAGGAAAGACACAAAAAATTGTCCAAAAACTACTGATATTCAAGTCTGTACATAGTGGATCGTCCCGTATGAATGTCAGATCGTCCTATACAAATATACTTAAATTAGTTGCATACGAACCCAATGTATATTGGTACGAACTGACTTCATACCCGATCATCGTCCCATACGAACTATGTTCATCCGGTATGAACAGTTATCTCATGGGTTGGTTTTGACAAACTGCAGGACATTCACAAAATTTCAAGAGATAGAGTACTTCGTCCTGGGATGAATATATGATTTCGTCTGGACAAAAATTTTCCTGAGAGTTTCGTCCTGGGACGAATATAAGATTTTGCCTGGATGAAAATTTTCCCGAGAGTTTCATCCTGGCACGAACAAGATGAATTGTCTGGACTATCAGGACAAAGTGAGAATCCAGAGCAGATCGTCCCGGGATGAATTTAAAAATTCGTTTGGACGATCAAGACTTAGAAAAGTTTTCTCACTTCCTGTTCATTCCATTGCTCTTTCGAGGGGATTAACTGACTTGATTGTTCCGTACGAATATGGTTCATCCCATATGATCAGTGTGATTTTTTAAAGATCTCCCCAAGTGCGTGTGTGCTAAGCTATTCAATTACAATCATATTTTCTCAAACTCAATTACAATAAAAATTATAAACTTCAATTTACAAACTTTCTCATGCTGAATTTTATTTGAAGTCTTCATTAGTCTGGAGTTCGATTATCCTGAAATGTTAGTCCACACAAGAGCAAAAAAACAATTCTTCCAAAAAGTGTTAGGAGAAAACAAAAACTTAAAACAATAATATTTGGAATCATCAAAACTATACAAGTTGCAAGAAGGTAAAACATGCAAATAGCAACTCTCTTAACACATATGAGATATATTATTATAGGAAGACTAAATATATATCTATTTAAAAGTATAATTTTTTATTTTAAATAGTTTTTGATTCAAAAGAAATTAAACCAATAAGGGAGTTAGAGGAAGAGAGACAACCATCGATGTTTCTTCCATTAACTTATTTTAGGAAGTCAATCACTGCTTATTAATTTCTAAAACTAAAAGCAAGGAAATAATATCATTTAAGATATCAATATTATGAGTGAGCATTGATGTGATTCATTTAAAACACCAAAGAAAAAAATTAAAAAAAAATCAAAAATATAAATTAGAAATACATAAACACAAAAAGACACACAAATAAAATAAAAACAAAACATCAGAAATAGAAAGCAACAATTTTAAGTATTAATATCTATTACATCTAATCTGGTTCTTAAGATACTGAAAGTTTTAAAGACTAGTGGTTTTATAAAGATATCAGCAAGTTGGTTTCAGTGGCTACATGATGAAGCTCTATGTCTCTTTTGGTAAAATGGTCCCTAATGAAGTGGTGTCTTATGTAAATTTGTTTGGTCCTGAAGTGTTATATTAGATTCTTTGAAACAAATATGGCAATAATGTTATCACATAAGATTGAAATTATGCATACATGTAATCCTAATTTCAAAATTTATTGCTTTAACCAGATGATTTGGGCCATATAACTTCTTAAGGCTATGTACTCAACTTTAGTAGTGGATAGGGAAACTGAGTTTTATTTGTTACTTGACCAGCATTTTAATGATTGTCTTATGAATTGATATGAACCAGAAGTGCTTTTCCTATCAACTCAACATCCTATAAAATATGAATCAGATTATTCTATGATTTTAACGGAGGTGCAATGCCTAGGATACCAAATTCCTAAGTCTGGGGTTCCTAAGAGATATTTAAGATTTCTCTTAATAGTAGTCAAGTGGAACTCTTTTGGATCAGCTTGAAATCTAACACAGACAAGCACTAAACATAATATCCAGTCTGCTAGTAGTCAAGTAAAGAAGTGATCCAATTATTCCTCTATGTTTCGTTTGATCAATAGATTTTCTATTTGAATCCTTATCTAACTAAACAGTGGAACTCATGGGAGTATTTATTAGCTTGGTTTTATCCATTTTATATTTATTAAGGATATCCTTAATATATTTTCATTGACTAAGGAAAGTTCCATCATCCTTCAGCCTTATAATAAATCCAAATAAATAAGTCAGTTCTCCCATCATATTCATCTTAAATTCTTTACTCATTATTTTTAAAAAGTCATCACAAAAGTTTTTATTTGAGGATCCAAATAAAATATTATCAACATAAATTTAGACAATATGTAGTTCATCTCCTAGCTTTTTTAGAAATTGGGTGATGTTTACGCCCCCCTTAACAAAGGTTCTTTATAATAGGAATGTGCTTAGCCTTGTATACCCTACCCTAGGTCTTTGTATTAGTTCATATAATACCATTTTTAAGTTGAACACATGATTAGAAAATTATGAATATTTAAAGTCTGAAGTTGTTTGACATATACATCTTTTTTTATTACCACATTCAGAAAGTTACTCTTAACATCTATTTGTTATAATTTGGATCCCTTAAAACAAGTAAAGGCTAGTAAAATTCTAATGGTTTTCAATCTAGCTACAGGGGCAAAGGACTCTTCGAAGTCAATCCCTTCTATTTGATAATACCCGACAACCACTAATCTTATGTTATACACCAGAATTATTTATTTTAATTTTGAAAACCCGTTTAGTTCCAACCACTCTCTAGTTCTTGGGTCTTTTAACTATCTCCCAAATATCATTCCTTATAAATTGATTTAACTCTTCTTTTATAGCTAGGATCCATCATTCATCAGATATGACTTGATTTATATTGGTGAGTTTAGTCATTGAAATGAAGGCATAGTGGTTTATTTCTTTTCTAAGTCCATGCCTAATTCTAACACCTTTAGATGGGTCTTTTAAGATTAGTTATTTCGAATGACTTAAAGAATATCTTCATTCTCTAAGCAAGTTGTTTTTAGGTTTTACAATTTTCTTTAGATTTGTAGATTATAATTCTTAGGAGACTTCTACAACCTCTTCTTCATATACCCTAGACCCTCTAGAATTATCAAATTTATTTAATATAACATGAGTGATCTCCTCATTTACCAGTGTTCTTTTATTAAAAAATCAATAGGATTTTTCAACACTTGAGTTACCTAGGAACACTCCTTCACCAGACTTGGGGGTCAAATTTTCCTAGTAGCAATTTTCTATTATTCAGAATGAACACTTTACATCCAAAGATATGAAGGTGAGAGATGTTAGGTGTCAATCGTTGATTATAAAATTTTAAAAATAAGAGCAACACAAAACATGTCGTTCTAGCAGTAATTAATAAAAAAAATTGAAGTGGAAAAAAGTAACAGCACAAATAAATAATAAAATAAAAAATTAAAGAAAGATTAAAAAATAAAAAATTCAGAGTTCAGTAATCATCAAGTTCATCCATTTATGTCTATGACACCTAATCCGGTCCTTAAATGTTGAAAGTTTCAAAAGTCAATGTTTTAGTAAAAATGTAAACCAGTTAGTTTTCAGTTGCTACATGATGTAGCTAATATCTCCTTTAGTAACATAATCTCTTATAAAGTGAAGCCTTATGTCAATGTATTTGGTTCTAGAGTGTTGGATATAATTTTTATAAATGCAGATGGTACTAGTGTTATCACATAAATATGATATTGTGCTTACATGTAATCCTAAATCCAAAATCTATTGCTTTATTAAAATGACTTGGGCTACTACACTTCCTAAGTCTATGTATTCAGCTTCAGCAGTGGAAAGTGCAACTGAGTTTTATTTTCTACTAGACTACGAGACTAAGGATTATCCTATAAATTCACATATTCTAGATGTACTCTTTCTATCCACACTACACCCTATAAAGTCTGAATCAAAATATCCTATAATTTCAAAAGAAGTGATGTGCCTTGAATACCAGATTCCTAAGTTTTAGATTCTCAAGAGATATCTAAGGATTCTCTTAACTATAGTCAGGTGGGACCCCTTTGAATAAACTTGAAATCTAGCACAAATACAAACTCTAAACATTATATTAGGTCTAATAGCTATCAAGTAAAGGAGCGATCCAATTATTCCTCTATATTTCTTTTGATCAACTAATTTTTTACTTGACTTTATCCATTTCATATTTCTTCAAGATGTTCTTAATGTACTTTGATTGATTAAGAAAGATTTCACTATCCATTTGTCTTATGTTAAATCCCCAAAAGTAGGACAGTTCTCCCATCATATTCATATCAAATTTCTTACTCATTATTTAAAACAATCATCATATAAATGTTTATCTGAAGATGTAAAAAGTATATTGTCAACATAGATATGGATAATGAGTAATTCATCTCCTACTCTCCTCAGAATAAGGGCGGTGTCTATGCTACCCTTAACAAACTCGCTTTCCCATTGGAATGTGCTAAACCTCTCATATCATGTCCTGGGTGCTTGTTTTAATCCATACAAAGCCTTTTTTAATTTAAAAATAAGATTTAGAAACTGGGAATTCTCAAAACCTTGGGTTTCTCTACAAACACATCTTCTTTTATTACCTCATTTAAAAGGTGCTTTTGATATCCATTTAAAAAATCTTAAATAACTTATAATAAGCAAAGTCTAGTAGCACTTTAATTGCTTCCAATCTAGCTATAGGGGCAAAAGTCTCTTTAAAATTAATCACTTCTATTTGATTATATCCTTTAGCCACTAATCTCGCCTTATTCCTAGCTACCAATCTTGCCTTATACCTAACCATCACACCAGAATTATTCGTTTTATTCTTAACGACCTATTTGATTCCTACTATACTTTGGCCCTTTGTTTTTTCTACAAGCTCCTAAACATCATTCCTAATAAATTAGTTTAATTCCTCTTGCATGGCTAAGTTTCATAATTCATCAAAAAGGGATTGATTGATGTTAGTGGGTTCAATCATTAAGATGAAGACAGAGTAGTTAACTTCTTTTTTAAGACCATGCTTAGTTCTAACACCTTTAAAAGGTTCTCCTAAGACCAGTTCCTTAAGATAACTCGAAGAATATCTCCAATCTCTAGGAAAACTATTTTGATGTTCTACCCTTTCCTTCAGATTTGTAGATTCTATTCCTTGGATAATCTCACATGCTATATCAGTGTTTTGTGGTTTTACCCTTTTCTCCATATTTATATTTTCTACTGATCGGGTAATCTCATCTACTTCATCTTCCTCCTCATCTTTAGGCTTCTGAAAATTAGATTCATCAAATAATACATGTGTAGTATCCTCCACCACTAAGGTCCTCTTATTAAACACTCTAAAGAATTTCCCAACACTTGAATAATATAAGAACATTCCTTTATCATATTTTGGGTCAAATTTTCGTAAGAGTGATTTCCCTTTATTTAGAATGAAAACTTACAACTAAAGACATGAAGGTGAGAAAGGTTTGATATTCAACCCTTAATAATCTCATAGGGTATCTTATTCAGTTTGAATCTAACATTCATCCTATTCAACACTTAATAAAAGGTTATAAATCTCTCATTTTCAGGGAAATTATGACTAATCACTTACTCCTCATAGAAGGTTCTAAATCTCTCATTTTCAAAATCTCCACCATGCTCACTATGGATGGTCAAGATCTCACAACTTTATTTTTTCTATATTTAAGTAGAGAAAGATTTAAATTTTCTGAAAGACTTACTTTTATGTGATAGAAATCTAATCCAAATGAACATTGAGTAGTCATTGACTATTACAAATCCAAAGACCTTTCCCCCTAAGCTTGCAGTGCTAATGGGTCCAAATAAATTCATGTGAATGACTTTAAAAGATTTAGAGGTCTTAATGCTCATAATGGAATGGAAAGAGGATTTGATTTATTTTCTTAGTTGACAAGCATCACACAGGTGGTCCTTAGTGAACTTAAGCTTGACGATTCCTCTTACAAAGTCTTTTTTAGTTACTTTTCTAAGTTTTTTCATACTAGCATGGCATAACCTCCTACGCCACAAACAAGACTCATTAGCAATTGTTTTTAAATAACAAGAAGCAACATATTCAATATTATTTAAATCAAGCATATAATTATTGTTGACATTTTATCCCTACAAAATAGTATTGTTATTCAAGCTTATAATACATGTGTTTGACAAATATTTTATGATAAATCCTTTATCATAAAGTTTACTGATGTTGAGCAAGTTATGTTTTAAGCCATCAACAAGTAAAACATTTCCAATCAAATGTTTTTTGGAATTTTTGATTATACCCGCGCCTACTACTTTCATGGTGGTGTTGTCTCCAAGAGTGAGATTTCCTTCAACCCTGGCCTCTAGCAAAAAGAATTGATTAGTATCTCTAATCATATGGCATGAGCATCCGTTGTCTAGGTACCACATGCTCTCCCGAGATCTTACGTAAGAGGACCTCTATAAAATCATCAAACATTAGATTTAGGAACCCAAAAGTTTGGGTCCTTTCTTTTTTTTTTTTTAATAGAAGATGCAATTTGCATTAAAGATAAAAAGGAACTTATTACAAACAACTACCAAAATATAAAACTTTGACAATCCTCCCTTATCAAGTCCAAAAAGCTTGATGGTAGTTCTGTCTCTAAAAAGGTATCCCAATAAAAATAACCTATTAAAGCAAGATTGGCGCAATAATCTGCAGCCTTATTACAGTCTCTTGATGCAAAAATAAAAATGAAATTATTAAAAATTTCTAGGAATGTAAGATTCGGCATTGTAGCTTTATTGGTATTCAATGTTCTCTTATTTATTGAATCTTGGAGCATCCATATAATATTCACATTGTCTCCTTCAATGATTATTCCCTTATATTCACACATCCAATCTTGAATGTAGATCCCAAATGTCATTATTGATTTGAGCTCCAAAAATGCAATGTCCCAATGAATCATCTTTTTGCCATAAACACATAACATTCTTCCTTTGTAATCTCTTAACATCCCTGCAACTCCCACCATGTTTGATGTTAAGAATGCCGCATCTACATTCAATTTAATCCAATCTTTAAGAGGTTATTGTTCTTCTTGAATCAGTGATGATCAATTTAACCTTGTCTTCTAGAAGTTTTAGATAGCGATTGCTGGTTGGAGTTCCATTTCATCTCGATTGGACCTGAATGCAAAAAGCTAGCATTAGATAATATATATGTTGCAATATACGCTGTAGATGGCTATGTTTTTCCGTGCTTATAATGATTCCAAAATTTCAAGCTACAATATACTACCATATTATTCTTTCCTCTATTTTGTAATTCCTCTACACAATTGGAAACACTTTGAACATTGGAACATTGATTCCCCATTGTCTCAGTTTTAGTATTATTTCATTCAGTTTGAAGCATCTTATAGCCACTTGTTCTGTATCGTCCATAGCTTGACATCCTCTAGGACAATCTCTGTTACAAAATAGTCTTCTACGGCATAACCATTCATTGGTCGCAAAACATCATTCAACAATCTCCACCAAAATAGTTTTTCCCTTCGGTTTACTTTATATTTTTTCAACCAATTCATATTGCTAAAATTGCTATTTTTACTTTTGTTCTTTGCTTCAAAGGACAAAGAGGTTATTGTTCTTCTTGAATCAGTGATGATCAATTTAACCTTGTCTTCTAGAAGTTTTAGATAGCGATTGTCGGTTGGAGTTCCATTTCATCTCGATTGGACTTGAATGCAAAAAGCTAGCATTAGATAATATCTCTGCTGCAATGTACGCTATAGATGGCCTTTTTTTCCGTGATTATAATGATTCCAAAATTTTCAGCTAAAATATACTACCATAACATAAATTCTTGCTAGCCCACAGTTATTCTTTCCTCTATTTTGTAATTTCTCTACACAATTGGAAACACTTTGGAACATTGGAACATTGATTCCCCATTCTCTCAGTTTTTATATTATTTCATTCAGTTTGAAACATCTTATAGCCACGTGTTCTATATCGTCCATAGCTTGACATCCTCTAGGACAATCTCTGTTACAAAATAGTCTTCTATGGCATAACCATTCATTGGTTATCAAGGCATCATTCAACAATCTCCACCAAAATAGTTTTTCCCTTCGGTTTACTTTATATTTTTTCAACCAATTCATATTGCTAAAATTGTTATTTTGACTTTTGTTCTTTGCTTCAAAGGACAAAGAGTTATTGTTCTTCCTGAATTAGTGCTGATCAATTCAACCTTGTCTTCTATACCTTCTTCACATGTTTCCATCTATTGAATCAGATTTCCCATATCTTTAGAGAAGTATGTTGTCAGTTTGTCTTTACTCCTGCTTCCATTTTCTTTAATTAACAAAGCAACTTTTTTTTTCATAAAGATCATTTGTATTGCAACTGGTCGGCCAAGTATTCAATCTTCTATCAAGCATCCAAGTGTTATTTGTGATGTTTATTTTTTCTCCATTGTTGACTTTCCACCTTACAATCAGTTTCACGTAATCAGCACCTTCTTTCAAAATTTTCCAAACAGCAAATTTCCCATCACATGCTATCATAAGCTTGCTCCATGTCCAGCTTTAATAGTAAGTATCCCGGTTTTGCTAATGAATTTCTCATCTTGTTAGTGATCTCTTGAGCAATTAGACAATTATCTGATATACTTCTTCCTAGTACAAAAACTCTTTGGTACTAAGAAATAATCTTTGGGAGAGTCCCTTTAAGTCTGCCTAGGATCATCCCTGCAGCCATCTTGTAGACAGTTTGACATAGGCTAATCGGTCTGAATTTGGAACATTCATCAGCATTTTGTACTTTAGGAATAAATATCACTATTGTCTCTTTCAAGTACTCTGGCATCCTCCCCGTCTTGAAGAAACCTTCTATTACATTCCATGTTTCTCCATCTATAATGTTCCAATACATTTTGAAGAAGAAAGCATTAGCACCGTCAGCTCCAGGTGATTTATTGTAATCCATATTCCTTACAGTATTTTTCAATTATTCTTTTGTGAAGTCTGAATTTATTAGCTTCACCATCTCTTCTTAAACGCAATCAGACTTTTAAAAGATGGCCACTCCTCCAAGTTACACTTACGCTTGCTCCATTTTCTAGAAAAGAACTTCTCGATTAGACCATGAAGTGTCTCCTGGTTGGTTTCCAAAGTTCCATCATCTCTAGCTATTTGATTAATCTGGTTGCTTCTTTTCTTACCAGTTGCAAACGTATGGTAGTAGCTTCTCTCCCTCTTCCATCCATTTATTCTTTGATCTTTGTCTCCACCAAGTTGTTAATCTTGCTAAATTTATGTTGAATTCATGCACCTTTCTTCTAAGGATTAGAAGATTTTCCTGATTCAATCCACCTTCCATAGCCTCCATATTTTGCAAATGCAAAATTTCGTTTTGTAGCTCTTATTTCTTCAAGCTTAACTCTCTCAATTTATTTTTGCTCAAAAAAAAAAAAAATTTTTTTTAGAGATATCCTTATTTTCCTTTGAAGGATTTCATATGCACTTCCAAAATCCTTCTTTCTCCAAGAATTTGCTATGATACCCCTTGCAGCCTCCTATGAACACCACACGTTCTCAAATCTTATTTCTCTTTGTTTTTTCTTCTTTGAGTTATCAAATCGAAGTAGTATCGGATAGTGGTTTGAGGATACTCTAGGAAGATGTTTGATAACTGCATTGGAGAACTCCATCAGTGATTTTGAGTTTAACCAAATTCTGTCAAGTCTCTCCCAAATTCTAGCTAGACCTTTATTATTGCACCATGTGTATTTAGGACCATTAAAACCAATATCATGGTAGTCATTATTGGTCATAAACTCCTTCATTTCTTGTGAGCCTTGTGATAAAATAAATCTTTTACCTCCCATCTTCTCATGTTTATTCAATAAACAATTAAAATCTCCCCCCTACTATACACTGCTCCTTACTATTCATATTACTCTCAATCAATTTCCATAATTTCCTTCTTTCATACAAGTTTTTGTTTCCATATACAATGCAAATCTTAACAGTTTTTCCTTTAGGATATATTAGCTTACCAATTATGCATAGAATCAATAACAGTAAATGACATTGTTCTGTGTTTCCATGAAGCAATAACACCTCCTGAGGTTCCAGTTGCCACAACATGGTGGAAATCCCAATCATCTCCAACTAGTTTCCTGACATCCTCTCTTCCCAAATTTTCCATTTTTGTTTCCATAAGACCAATGAAAAACATATCATTTTCTCCTATTAAGCTTCTCAAGTAGTTGGAAGCCACTTTCTTTTTTGCTCCCTTACAATTCCAAAATATTATGGAAGACATTGAGAAAGTTGTGGGGTTGAGTCCCTAACCTTTTCAGCAACTCCTTCTCCTTTCCTTGTTCTATGATTGCCTTTAATGGGTCCTAGCATTTTCATTTCCTTTGCTAGTTTGACTTTTTTATTTGATAGCTTTGCATTTTTTTTTTACAAACTTCCGTCTTCCCCATCAATTGTATGACTTTACTTCCCTCTCCAACAACATTTCCATGTTTATCAATATCATCTTGCTCTCCTTGAATTTCCATTATTTCAAGTTGACTGATTTGAGTTTGCTCTTCTACATCTTTATTCTGATCAAGAACAATTTGGTTTTCAAATTGCTTGCTGATCTCCACCGAGTCTTGATTCGGCATTTCTGCAACTGGGACAATTGGTTTTACAACTTCTTCAACTTCCATTTCCTCATTAGATAGGATCATTGCATCTACTTGTTCCAATGCCATGCAATTCTCCATTTCAGTGAGAATTTCTCCTTCTTCAATCACCATATTACTTTGGTTTTTTTGCCCATCATCAGAATCTTTTGTTTGTTTTTTTTTTATTTCAAAACTCATTGATTTTGTTGTTTCCTTCTATGTAGTACTGCTTGTAACCTTTTTAACAAAGATTTTCTTGATTGGCCCCCTATTATAAATAGATTTTGGCTTATTCCTTTTGTAATTCACATGCACCCATGGGCCATAATTATTGATAGCCTCATTTTCCTACACCATGTCCTGAGATTGCATGTTTTTTCCTTCTAAATTCTTTTCCACAAAGCTTTCTTTTTTGCATTCACTTTTCACATGTCCTATTTTCCCACAGTCAAAACAAAAATTTGAGCTCAAATTTTTGAAAGAATCGTCCTAAAATTCTTTCCACCCATGCACCCAATGGTAGTGGTTAATCCAATTTCACACGAACACATGCTCTAGAAAATTCTCTTCTTCCCCAATGGAACATGTTACCGTCCAACATCAATGGATCTCCTACCATTGAAGCAATCCTTGCTATATTGTTCTCATCCCAACATTGCAATGGTAGATGAGGCTTTCTTATCCAAATAGGAGATGTTAGTCCTTTCATATATAAAAAAGAAAACTCTGGGGACCATCGATCCATACTAATAAAGTGCCCATTCACGAACCATGGGCAACTAGACAGGACACCATGTAGATCATCATTAGTTTTGAAGGAACATAAAAACCATCCCATTCCTAGAGTGGTGAAATGGAATTGATCATATTGAGCCCATTGACATTTGAGTTCCCATGTACTACATGAAGTGGCACTTCTTTTCCAAACACTTTACAAACCAAAGAATTACAAAGTAACTTTGCATTTTTCAATTCATCTTCCTTGATCATTTTAATAGCCTTTCCATCTTCAGTCAACATGTCTTCTCCTTCTTTGAAGTTAAGTTTAATGTATGGTTTTTTGATCCATACATTACCAGCTGCAGTCCTGTTAACAACCTTCTCAGTCAATTGATCATATATCTGATTTGCTATTTTCTCCTTAACATACCCTGACTCCTGTGTCGGTTATACCATTTGCTTATCTACATTTAGAATAATATTTTTGTTCTCAGAACTCAAGGAATTTGCATTTATCACACTATTGTCAGGGATTGCATTTGAATTTCCAAATCTTTGAAAAAAATCCTGAAGACGAAGCTTCATTTCGTGATTTCTCGCTGGTGAGAGTTCAACCATTTTCATGGCACAGGGTGTTTTAATATCGTCTTCCATAGAAATATTTTTTACCTTTCCCTTCCACATGTTTATAATCTTAGAAATATTACCAACATTTTTATTAATAACTAACATACCTCTTGATATTCTTTTTCGAGCCTCCTATGCATCCATTGATATCCTTCTGTTTGACACTTCATTTGAAGTTTTGTTCTGCAACCGTGGTCCACCTTGCTTGGTGGCTTCCATAAACATCCGATATCCACTTAGGGTAATGGCTTCCATCGACGCCCAATGGATGTTCACCGCCACGTCTTTGCCGTCTGCAAGAGAGATGGCTAAAAACCAGGAGCTTTGAATTTGAATTTTCTCTTTCTAGCGTGAACTTCTCTCCCTAGAGGGAGCTTCTTTCTCTTGCGGGAGCTTCCCTCTCTAGCCTTCTACAACTATTGGAGGTGGAGAAAATCTTTCTTATGGAAGGAAGAATGCAATGAATGTGTTTTAGAATGTGAATCATGTAATTTAGATCTCCACAACAAATGTATTCTATGGTGAATGATGTATGTGTGGGAAATATGTACTAGCATGTCACATGAAATACATCTAACACCAAGTAAAGAGTTTACTAATCTACTCGAGTTATAGTGCCTCTTCCTTAGTTTTAAAATTTTGTCTTCTGATCTGGATTGAAAAATTATTTAGGTGTGGGTGGAATCCTATTTTCCTCAAGTGCTTTCAATTAAGCTTTAAAAAAAGAGTTAGGACTTTCTAAAATAGTATTGTCAACTTTTAAATAGTGCTCTCTACTTTTAGATTCATTCATAAATTCTTTAAAATCATTTTCAAGTTTAGTGTCGGATGATTTCAATAGTTCATGCTGTTTGGTCAATTCATCAAACTCATCCAATAGTTTCATGTGGTTGCTATCAAGTGTAGAATGATCTTTAATCAAAATTTCACGCTCTTTTTATAAATTCAAAAATTCAAGTTTCAAGCTAGCATGCGATTTTTTAAGCTTTATTTAAGATGAATGAATTTTCTCTGAAACTTCAAGCAATTGATCGTATGTTAATTTGCATACTTTTTCTTGGTCAGAATGACCAAGATGTTCATCCACCATTAAAGATAAGTTTGTTATCTCCTCTTTAGCTTCAATCTTAAAGGAGTTAAATACAGAATTCATCTAGAAAGCCTTTTGGATCCATTTTTTTCCTTCATGAACTTGGGTTTCTCCTCACCCTTTTCCTTGATTTGGTGAGCCTTATGTGTGGGAAAATTAGCTTTTCTATTTCCTAGCTTCCTGCATTAAAAGCATCACATAAAAATAACCTTTAGAATCCTTTCTATTCTTACCTTTATTCCAGTTTTGATGGTGCTTTTTTTTTCTTCCTTAAGAAGCTCTTGAATTTCCTAGTAATTTAGGCAACGTCATCACTTTCATAACCAGGAGAGTCAATATCCGTATCAGTAGCCTTTAAGGCTACCATTTTCTCATTCTTTTTCTCCCATACATCAAGTTTTCTTTGGTTTACTCCTTGCTCATAAACAATGAGTGATCCAAGTAAATTATCGATCGAATAAATATTCAAATTGTTAAACACAGTTATAACAATAATCTTAGCATCAATGGAAGAAGGTAAACATCTTAAAATTTTGTTTACTCTTTCATAGTTTTTTAATTCTATTCCTAAGACATGTAGGGAGGTGACTATTTGTGTAAATAGTATACTTTTCAAATATTGTCTAATAGGTTTCTTGCAAAAAAGTTGATAGTCGTGAAGTAAAATATTTAAACTAGATTGTTTAATCTCACTTGTGCCTTCATAAGTAATACATAATATATCCCATTTTTCTTTACCAGAAGCACAAGCTGTTGAGACACACATGTAATCTTCAGATTTCAATGCACAGAAAAAATAGTTCAAACATTTTGCATTTAATTGTGCTAGATCCTTATCATCAAAGTTTCTTTTAGAAAATAGAAGTTCATTTTTATGCTATTGATTTCACGTGTTGGCATAGAATAACCTTCTTTTACAAACATTCACATATAATAATTATAGATTGTGAGAAAGTGGACATGTGAGTTTTTTAGAAATTAAAAGGTATATTATCAAATAAGGGTGGTCGAGTAAACCTTTCGCAGTATTTTGGTTACCAAAGTTAGCCATGGACAACAATTTAAAAGTTTCCAAAAACTTGATTTTATAAATCCCGCTCTCATACCACTTGAAATTTTGTTAGGGTTATTTAGCCGTTATAAACTAACCCGAGGCTAACCAAGAGGGGGAATGAATTGATAGTTTTAAAATTTTTTAAACAAAAAGAAAAAAACTTTTTGAAATCTTTTAGAATATTTTAAAACAAAAATAATGAACCACATAAATTAATATGTAAAAAATAAAGTGCAATAATAATATAGAAAGAACACACCAGATTTTATAGTGATTTGGTCAATTTAACCTACGTCCAGTCTTTGGAGTCTCTCCTTCAGGAATTTCCCTAAAATATAATGACTCTCCTTTTGCTCCCACAGCAAGGCGGAAAAGCCTTTACAAACTTTTTTCATCGACCCCAAGGAGCCAGAGAACCTGAACTCCTTTTACTTCTTCCTGAAGTAGGTAGACCTTGATTTAATGCTAATGAAGACCTCTCTAGAGCCACCAAGGAGCCAAGGATGATGAATGGACAAGATGACTCAAATCCTTGCTTGGAGAAACCATTGTGAAACCTCACAAACTCTCCCTCACAAGATTCTCTTTCTCTCTCTCCCAAGCTCTTCATTTCATTCTCTAAGCTCTCTCAGGTCAGTATAACACCAAAAGATACTCTCAATAATAAATAAGAGATATTATAAAGAAGGCCTTAAAAATTTCCCTAATTTACAACTTTCCATCAAAGATTATATAAGATGATCGACAGATCGTCCTGTATGATCAGTGTATTTCAGCCCTTTCAGCCATGATGATCTTAGTGTGAAGTACAATTAGAACACATTATTTATTCTAATAATAGAGGAAGATGTCAACATCATCCTATATGATTAGTTCAAAATCATATATATCATCTAGAAGATAGTTCAGGACGTCTAGGAGATCCATGTTAGACAATGAAGAAATATAACTAATCATCCAGGATGATGCTTGGATCGTCCTGTATGTGTTGCAAATCTATTTTCATGACTTATATTTTGATGATTGACAAATACTATAGATTCTCTTGGATTGCCTGTTATTTCTAACTTTTCAGGAATCGAAGATCGGACGAACAAACGAAGCTAGTTCAATATTGCGTAGGTTAGGGTTGAGTCAGGCTGTAACTTGTTTTTCTCTTCTTGAGTCTATTTGTAATGTTGAAAGAGACTGATGCTAAGTAACCCTACAAACACACACTTGAGAGACTTAGAAATTCTATTTTTACTCAAATCGGCCAGGACGATATTTACATTGTCCTGGACGATCTGGCTTAAAACAAAAATTCTAATCAGGGATTCTTAATTAAGGCAACCGTCATTAACAGATCAGCCTGGACGATACCTGTATCGGCCAGGACGATAAGCTTAGAATAGAAAGAAATTGCCGCCATAAACAATTAAGGTATTATGTATTTTTTGGTAATCGGCCAGGACGATCTTGGATCGGCTTGGATGATATTCACAAATTATGCATTAATTGATTAGACAAATCAAGGAAGTAATTAAGGATGATTGATACAATCATATCGTCCTGGATGATCGCAGGATCGGTCAGGATGATCTATTCTGGACGAAAATTGGTTCGTCCGGACGAAATTTTTACAGAGAACAGATCGTCTTGGATGATTTTTAATTTCGTCTGGATGAAAATTTTACAGAGACCAAATCGTCATATACGATAATTTAATTTCTTTTGGAAGAAAATTTTACAGAGACTCGATCGTCCTGGACGATATTTAATTTCGTCTGGACGAAAATTTTACAGAGAGCAAATCATCATGTACGATAATTTAATTTTGTTTGGACAAAAATTTTACAGAGAACAAATCATCCTGGATGATATTTAATTTTGTCCTAGACGAATAGGACTTAGAAAAAATTTTCAAGCCAGTTCCTATTCGTTCCATGTGCTCAATAGGAGATAACTGTCTGATTGTCCCGTAAAAACTAATATCGTCCCGTACGATCAGTATGAATTTTATATGATCTCCTTATGCATGTGTGTATGTTTTTATTCACTCAATTACAATCACTCCCTTTCAATTTTATTTTAAAGAAAAGTACAAGCTTCAAATTTCACAAAGTATCTCATGCTGAATTTTATTTGAAGTCTTCGTAGTCTGGAGTTCGATTTTCCTGAAATGTTAGTACAGACAAGAGCAAATACAAATCTTCTAAAATTGTTAGGAGATAACTACACATTTGAACAATAATATTTGGAATCATCAAAACTATACAAGTTGCAAAAATGTAAAGCATGCAAATAGCAACTATCTTAACAAGGCGGAGAAATTGTTTGATGAGTGTTATTTGATGTGTGTATTATTTGATGTGTGTATGTGTTATGTGTATGTTATGAATGCATGTGTAAATGTGTTAAATGTTTGATTGTTTTGTTCATGTTTATATTTTTTTTATTTTTTTTTCAAATTTTTTTTTGGGTTTGTTATTTTTAATCTTCATGGAATCCCTTAATTTAAATTGGTCATTCATTTAGAGAGAGAAAAGAAGAAATTATTTTTTAATATTAACTCAAATAATAATTTTTTTGTTCTCATCAAAAAGGAGGAGGTTGTTTCAACTTAGTTTTTATAACTATGTTTTCATATTTTGAGTGTTTTTATGAATCAAAATATTATTATTTGATTACTGTTTCTCCTAACATATACTAGATATATTATTTTTGTTGTTTATGTGTACTAACATTTTAGGAAAATAATACTCCAAACTATTAAAGACTTCAAGAAAGATTACATTAGGGTTAAATGTATTTGGAGTCTATACATTTTATATTTTTCTTGAGTCTGAAAGAGTGTGATTGTAATTGGGTAACCATACACATACATACTAGGGGAGTCTTAAAAATTATAATTTTTTTAATTAATCTTACTATACAATTTTGGATTGTATGGGATGATTTGTCTGGGTAGTTCCTCCAACAAGCAGTTAATCAAATCATGGACGGGAAAATTTCTAAGTACTGTTCGTACTTTATGAAGTTGACTTCATACAGACGACGTCTAGAGTACAAACTTGATGTGATACTTTTTTTCCATACAAATAGGTAAATTTTTTGAATTGTTCGTCTGGGATAATCTTGAGTTCGTATAGATGAAGTCAAGAGTACAAAATTGATGCGAACATTTTCATCCATATGAATAGGTAAATTTTTTGAACTATTCATCCAAGATGATATTGATTTTATATAGTCGACGTCTAAAGTATAAAATTATTGTGAATATTTTTGTCCATATGAACAGGTAAATTTTTTTGAACGGTTTTCCTGGGATGATCTTGAGATCATACAGACAACGTCTAGAATACAAAATTAATGCAAACTTTTTTGTCTATATGAACATCATGAAAGGTTTAACTAATCATACATGATGATATATGGTTTATTTTGTATGATATGTATGTATAAAAATGTTTCATACCAGATCATACGAGCAAAACTTTAAACTATTTATACGTACGATCATCGATTGTACTGTATGATCATGGATGGAAAAAATTGAAATTTTTAGTTTTATGGATGGTTTTTCATGCCTTTCCTATATAAAGTCCTAAAAACTATTTTAGACAAATCTTTCTTCATTTTTCTAGAGAGAAAAAGTGTGATAGTGATTTGTGAGAGTGTTTGAGAGAGAATTCTTGCAAATTGAGAGTGTAAAGGGTTCATAAGGTTACTCAAATATGAGAATCTCTTTGTATTTGTAGCAAATCTCTTCCTTACTACTTTGATGATGCTCAAGGAAAAATCTTTAAATAAGATATGGTTCTCTGGCGATACTTGGAAAGTATGAAAGGATGTCAGTTCTCTGCGCACATTAGGAGGGTGTGAAAGGATGTTGTTTCTATGCCAACACCAGGAGGTTGTCAAAGGAGACTTGTTCTCTTATGACACTTGGAGAGTGTGAAAGGACATCAAATATGTACTGACACTAGGAGGGTATGAAAGGATGTCAGTTCTCTTCTGAAACCATGAGGGTATGAAAGGACATCAATTCTCTACCAACACTTGGAGAGTATGAAAAGACTTCGGTACTTCCTGACACTTGGAGGGTGTGAAAAAATGACGGTACTCTGTCGCACCGGAGATTGGTGGAAGAGAAGGTAATTATAAAGCCTTCTCTAACTTACTGTGGGAGAAAAAGGAGAGTCACTTTGGAAATAGTGCAATACTTGAAGAGGCAATCTTTAAGGAGTGGATGTAGGTCTAGCTAGATCGAACCACTATAAATTTTTTTATTCTTTATTTTTCTACACATTTTTATTTAAGTGGTTGAAAATTTCTATTTTGTTAAAAACTTTAATTATTGTGCAAAATAATTTTAAATAGTTTTTAATTTAGGAGGAAATTTTAAATTACAAATTCCCCCCCTATGGCTTAGCCTTGGGATAATTGAGGTAGGTTTAATAACCTTTATAGACTTTCAGTTCGAACATATCTTAAGTATGTTAAGTTTAATAACTTGTAGAAGTTCCTTCAATTTCAAAATCAAAATTTCTGTATTCTAATAAAATTTGAACTTTTTCAAATTCTCCATATATTTTATCATCTCATATGAAATTATAACCTTATAACCCCATATTTGTGATAGAATATAAATGCATTCTTCAAGTCCAATTCAAAAGATCAATCCCTCTGACAAAGTCAGTCTTTGATATTTCACTCCCAAATAGTTTGACGGGGTGAAAGAGTCGATTTGACTTCTTAGAACCTTCCCCCTAAAATTTTATAAACCTTTACGTTAAGTACGAATTCAACATGTTGATTTTCAAAATAAGGGAAGATTCTACCAGATTTTCAAAATTTCAAATCTCTTTTCAAGATCATTCAATTCCAATCATCATTGTTGTATGTCCTCCTACAATACCCTCTTGTAGTTTAACATACGGAATGCAAATTCAATCATTTCCAAAATCAACTTCAAATGTCAATTCTAGTTAAATCCAAACTCCGATATTTTTCCCCTGAGTCCATTAGGCATGTAAAATTGTCGAGCTCTTGATCTTCCCTTCAAATCTGTAAACCATCATGTTTAATATCCATTTAACTTGTTGAGTTTCAAAATTTAAAGAAGATCCTCCAATTTTCAAAAAGTCAAAATCAATCGTCGTTGTAGTATGTTTTCTACAACATTCCCTTGTAGATTAATGAATGTAACACATTCTCAAATCCTTTTTAAAATCCATTTCAAAATTCAATCAAATCTAAGCTTAGACATTTCACCCCCAAGCCAATTGGTGGGATGAAAGAGTAAAGCAATTTCCTTGTGAATTTTATAATAAATTTGTAAACCTTTATATAAGATGCAAGTTCAACATATTGAGTCTCAATAGTTTGAGGAAATTATATCAAATTCTTCAAAATTCAAAATTATCTAGATGTAAATGTCATTGCCATATATTCACTACAATGTTCATTTGTTGTTTAACGTATGCAATGAAACTTTAAATCTAAATCTCAGCTTCAACATTTTACATTAGAGCCAATCGACAGGGTGAAAGAGTGAAGCAAAAGCTATTTGATCTTCCCTCCAAATTTGTAAACTTTTCAAGTTGGGTCAATATTCAACATGATGAGTTTCAAAATTCAAAGAATATCTTCCAATCATTGAAAACTCAAAATCTTTTCAAAATCACTCGAATTAACTTCAATCATCATTGTTATGTGTTCCTTCAAAATTCTCTTATAGTTTAATGCATGAAATACACGTTTAAATTCAAACCTAGGCTTTGACATTTTGCCCCCAATTTAATTGGTGGAGCCAAAGAGTCAAGCCAAACTATCAGGAGTTAAGGTAAACAATATCAAGTGTAATAGAATGAGATTTATTTTTCCTTATATAACAGAATGAGATTTCTTCTTTAATAGTTGAGATATAATCCCAACAATAAAAAAGTGAGCAATCATTTTGAGAATTTAAAGAAAATGAAGCCTCATCTTAAAATCAATTGAAATCAAAAGATGTGTGAATGCACCAAGAAACAAAAGATGCATGAATACACCAAAAGTCAAAAGATGGGGAATTCTTCAAAAAAATCAAAAGATGTGCAATGTGCCCCACCAAAGGAGAGAAAGAGGCTTCCTTCCTTTGAATCCTTAAATCTTAGAAAAACTCGATCACCTTTAATTACTTGACTTTGAAAATTTTGAATCGAGATTCTTCACCATGTATGAATTGTCTATCTTTTTTTTTTTTTTTTTTTTTTTTTTTTTTTTTTTTTTTTTGATAACTGCAAATTGCATTAAAAAAACAAAAAACCAGAAACTAGGTACAAGCTAAAGGAAAGGCTCACATTCCTTCTTCACTAAACTAGATAAGAAAGAAGGTATGCTTGCAAAATAAAAGTACTCAAAACAAAAATTATTCTCTAAAGCCAAAGTAGCACAAAGATCGGCTACCTTGTTACAATCTCTTTGAACATGGTGAAAAATTACCTTATTGAAGTCGGCCAAGAATAGGAAATCTTTATCATCCCAATTGTTATATTGCCACGTCTTTTTATTCAAAGAATTTTGAATGAACTTGATGATGTTGTAGTTATCACCTTCTATTATTATACCTTTGCTATTTAGCATCCATCTTTGTATATACTTCCTTATCAACAATATAGCATCCATTTCAAGCTGTGCCACATCCCAGTGCACTCTTCTTTCCCCAAAAGCTAGTATTAATCTTCCTTTGTGATCTCTAAAAGCTCCACCAATTCTAGCACTATTAGAGTTAAAAGAGATGCATTAACATTTATTTTGATCCAATCTAGCGGTGGAGGGTGCCAAACATTTTGAAACTCCATAAGGAGATTAGCACCCAAGCTATCTAGGATTGGATTAGCATGAATCATTACAATAGATAACACATTTGTTGCAATCATTGTGTTGGGTAGAGTAAGTTTGCCATGTAATTTCTTGTTTCTATCTTTCCAGCATTCATAAATCGAAGTATGGTAAACCATGACTGTGTTAGAAGATGTGGTAGAGATTCTCTTGAGTTCTATCAAACATTCCTCTAGCGAACAAAAGATAGGGATATTAAATCCCCACCCTTGCAGTTTTAATAGAATTTCTATCAAATACTTATAATGGACAACAATATGCTCAAGATTCTCAACATGTTGACATCCCCTTGCACATAAATTATGGTTGATAAGTTTCCTATAAGTAAGAAACTCATTTGTTGGGATAGAAAACTTGCTCATCCTCCACCAAAATAGTTCCACCCGAGGGGTTAGTTTCACCTTCCTAAGCCAAGATGAAAAACCAAAATCTCACTCTCCCATTTCACATTTTAATGAATTTTCATATGACATAGCAGTAATAGTCTTACCAGTAAGTTGTTGAATTTCTTCCATATAATCTTCATCAGCAGTGTGAGTGATTGGAACTTGCAATATAAGAGATAAAAGTTCCTCATGAAAGAATTGATGAAGTTCCTCCATGTTCCAGCAGCCGTTCAAAGAGATGAATTGATCAAGCACTACATCTTCCAGCCCCGTACAGTCCAAAAATGTTGGCTAAGCTCCCAAACTATCAAAAATCCAAATGTCTTTAAGAACATTAATCTTCCTTCCATTCACCACTTTCCATTTCAGCAAAGGTTTTAAAAATTTTCCACCCTCTTTTAGAATTTTCCAAGCCATAGAAGCTCCTTGTTTGTTATCAACATCAAATATCTTATTATCGTATTTGGAAATAATGATTTTATGGAGTAAAGAATCAAGTTTTTGTATGAACAGCCAAGACAGTCTAGCCTTAAGAGGCCCAGATTTGCAAATTGCTAAATGAAAATTCTGACCACTAGCATCTCTCAGTTTATATAGTTCTGGCCATGACACATAATGCATTCCTCTTTTACCATTGCTTTTATGCCATATGAAATCTTTGCAACATTTATCCACTTCATAAAGAACTTTCTTTGGAACCAGGGAATGAGTTGATAAAAAATTTGGAGTTGATAAAAGAGAAGATTTAGCAAGCGTGATCTGACCATGCCAAAGATAGGTTTTTGCTATCCCAAGAATTCAGCTTTTGTAAAACATTGTCCAGCAAATCCTGATTATCAGATTTCACCAATCTTTTCAAAGCCATCTTAATTCCTAGGTAGTGCATCTCCTTAATTACTTTATATCCCAAAATCTGCTTAACTTGATTCCTATTGGAACAGTTAGCAGCAATGCTAAAAAGAATTTGGGATTTAGAGTTATTCACCTTCAATTCCGTCCAAGAACAAAAGTCAGCAACAATTTTTTTAACATTTTTGCTAGCTTTTTTGAAGATTATGCAAAAATCAAAACATCGTCGGCATATAAAAGATGAGTAACTTTTTGGGCTCTTGGTGATATTTGAATGCTCAAATCGTGCCCCCTTTGTTCAATTGCATTTGGGAGTAACTTCAGAGCACATAATGAATAAGTAAGGAGAGAGAGATGACATCCTTGACGAAACCCATTTTCAGCCTTAATCCACTTAGACACTTTTCCATTTTGCAGAAATGAAAATCTAGCATCCTGACACATTCCATAATAAGAGAGGAGATCTTAATAGGGAAACCAAACATATGTAAGACTTGATTCAAAGTCTCGCAACACATGCTATCATAAGTCTGCTTTATGTTAAGCTTAACCGCCATCATTCCTTTTGTGCTTTTGGAAGTCCTGAATTTATTGAAGACCTTATGATCTAATAAGTAGTGATATGACGTCGATCTTCCAGAAATAAAAGCAACCAATTCTTATGAGATAATTCTATCAATGCAACATTTCAATCTATTCATGATCATAGTTGCCACAAGCTTATAAGTAGTTTGACACAAACTTATAGGCCTATAATTTGATGGAACTAAGGGATTTTTAATCTTGGGGATAAGGACAATCAGTGTATCTCTCCATTCAGCATGCGTTTGGTAGGTTTTAAAAAAATAGTCAATAGCTTTCCATGTCTCTCCTTCCACAATATTCCAATACAATTTAAAAAAAGATGCAGTAATATCGTCCAGTTCAGAGATTTACTGTTCCCTTATTGAAAAATAGCCTTAATAAGCTCTTCTTTAGTAAAATCTACATTCATCAAATCAGCTTCACCTTGCAAAATTCTCTGATTTTCTGGAACAGTTGGCCAGCCCGTCAAAATGAAATCTCTAGCCTTCCATTTCCTTAAGAAGAAATCATAAAAAACTGCTTCAATGTGATCAAAATCCTCCAAAAGATTACTATTTTCATATTTAATTTTTCTAATGAGATTTCCATTTTTTTTAGAAGAAGCAAAATTTTGAAAGAAATTTGAATTAGAATCACCTTCATCATGCCATCTAGCTTTTGCTCTTTGGTTCCACCATGTAGATAGTCTCTCCAACGTGACATTGAGCTCGTGAACTTTAGTTCTAAGCAACTTCAATTTCTCCACCGAAAGCCCAGAAACAGTAGATTCTTCCAATTGAAGATCCATTATTTCTTTTTTCAGTTCTTCCTTCAAAGTATTCAACTCTCTACATTTATTCTTATTCCAAAAGTATAGAGACATTAGCATTCTTCTTAGTTTCCTTTGAAGTATTTCAGCATTATTGCCATAATCTATTTTCTTCCAAGCATTTAATACAATTTTCCAAGCTGCAGGATAATATTTACATGCGTCTTTAATCTAATAATTTTAGACTGCTTATTAGGAGGCTGAAACACCTTACATGAAATAGGACTGTGGTCTGAAGCTACCCTTGGTAAGTGTCGAACCAATGCCATAGGAGTTCTTTGCATGGCTATAGAGTTCATCAAGCATCTGTCTAATCTCTCCCAGATTATGGCTGAACCTTCTTTATTTTTGCACCAAGTGAATCTTGGTCCAACAAAATCAATTTAATGGAAATCATTATTTGCCATATAGAGCTTCATCTCCTTAGGTCTTTTAGAAAAATAGAACCTCTTGCCTCCCCTTTTATCATCCTTAGAAAGAATGCAATTAAAGTCACCTCCAATAATTGAAGGTACATCACAAGGCAAACATTTTTCAAGTGTCTCCCACATTGATCTTCTAATATAAAGATCTCTATCTCCATAAACTATTACCACATTTCATGTACCTAATGAGGTGCTATTAAGAACACCCATAACTACTTGAGAAGAATGTTTAATGACTTCAAAGGATACAACATTTTTATCCCATAAAACTAGTATACCACCCAAAGTTCCTTCAGTGGGATGATGAAAAAACTTCCAATTACTCCCAATAAGAAGATTAACATCTCTTTTGTCCATACTAGACAATTTTGTCTCAGTTAGACCAATAAAAAACCCACAATTATCCTTCACGATCTCCTTAAAATATACGGAGGCCTCCCATATTTTTGCCCCCCCCTACAATTCCAAAAAATGAATGAGGACATTAATAACCAGGAGGGGAAGATTCCCCATCTTTCTTTCCACCTTTACTATCCCCTTTTCTCTTCCTATGGGTAACTTCAACCGGGCCTAAGGATTTCACTTCCTTAGCCAATTTGTTTTTACAAGAATTTGTGATTTGATCTCCTGTATCCAGCAATTTCTTAGAACTGTTTGGCTGAATTGTTTCTGAAATAGGAATAGTTTCAAAAGAGTCTTCAACTCTGTATAAGCCTTCTGCTTTAGCAAATTCAACAACTTCTCCCACTTCATGCTCTTCCATCAGGATTTGGAATTTATTATTAACACAAATATCATCTATTTTGTGTTCCTTTATAGGCTCTGCATTATCAAGCATCCTGCCACTTTCATATTGATTTTCAGAGACATCCTGCAGCTTTTCAGAATTTACATTCTCAACTTGATTCTCCTTCATTCTTTCTGGCTTTTTCTGAACAGTACTAACAACAGGTTTGAATTATTGTTTCATCCGAACTATCTTTTCTTCAATTTTCTTAAAGTTTTTGAATCTTCTATTTCTGAATTTTGCATGAATCTAGGGTTTCATCATCATTTTGTGGCTTTGGGACTTCTTCAACAGCATTGTTATCAGCCACCTTCTCTTGGTTAGTCACAACATGTTCCTGATTATGAATATCAGTATAATGAGACTTGCTATGTCCTACTATTCCATAGTGATAACACAGAGAAGTCATCTTCTCATATTCAACTTTTGAAATAGTCTCCCTTGAATTCCTTCAATCCAGACTCCCTTAGGCAACTTGTTGTCAAGATTGATGTGGACACATACTTATGCATATTCTCTCTTCCCCCATTTGAAAGAATTTCCATCAAGAAACTAAGGTGTTCCAATCATTGAAGCAATTCGAGGGATGTTCTCCTCATCCCAACAGCTCAGAGGTAAAAAAGGAAATCGAATCCATACAGATGAGGTGATACCTTTTAACGATTCTAGGGAGAAAGAAGTAGACCATTTATCCATGCCGATAATATGGTTTCAAATATACCAGGGTCCATCGCTCAGGACTTCCTCCATTGATTCAATGTTGTAAAAGGAACAGAGAATCCAATCGTGACCAATGGTTGTTAATTGGAATTTCCCAATTTTACTCCATTTTCTTGGGAGTTCCAGGCTACAAACAAAAAAAGGGATATCTTTCCCTAGAACTTTAATCACAAGAGACTTCTTCAAGATTTGCAAATTGGCAATTTCTAAATAAGAATTTAGCTTTACCACCAAACCATAATCAGACATCTGTGTAGTTTCTGTATTATAATTCAATTTAATGTGTTGCATCTTCTTCCACGTAGAGACAAACTTATCTTTGTATACAGAATCTTCTTTATTTTTTGGAATAACCTCATTGATCTCACCATCATTTTCAAAGTTGGTAGTCAAATTCCTGCTCACATGTTTTTGATCGCTATTTTCTTGGACTCCCATAAACATGTTAACCTTCAGGATCAATTCTGAAGAAGAAGGCGTATCGTTACCTAAATTCATAGAAGAATCATGTTTTGATATTGAAAGTTTCATCAGACTCTTTCCTTTTCCTTCAACAGAGGAATCTTTTCACATCGGAGGTCCATCCCCCTCACGTATTATCAGATTGGAACGAGGACTAACCGATAATTTCTCTACAGCATCAGTTCTAAATCTATCATTCCTATGAGCGATACCTCCAGCAAGAAGTTGCCAGCGGTCAGGCAAAACCATCTTCAGGAGGTGCGGAAAGCCTGCGAAACAGAAAATTCAAAGAATCACAAAGGGTTTCTCTCTCTAGAATCCACAGCTTCTCTCTCTATAATCTGCAGCTTCCTCTGAATTATTGTTCATGAATCATTATAAAATTTAATGAATTATCTATCATATATAAAAACATCATGCAAACGAATTGAAAAGATTAAATTTCTCTACCAACTTAAACCTTTTTAAATTGATCCTAATTCAAAAATATATAAGGGAGACGCAAGTTCATTTTCTAGGAAACTTGATATAGATCAATAAAACCTAAATTCTCATACCTTTCCAGATCTACTGGAGTCGATCCACTTCTCATTGTACATGCAAATTTGTTCTCATATGTCATTCTGACATGGTCCAAATGGCTAGAGGAAATTTTCTAATAAGAAGATTAAATATTCTACTCCTAATAAAAATTTAATTCTATTCCTTTAGAGATGTGTGTGAGTCTTTGCCACATATAGGCATCTTTTCCTTTAAGGCCTTCTCTATAAATTTAAACATGATGTTGGGTCCAAGTTCAATACCACTAGATGAGTATATTATAATATTGGTAACAGACATTCAAGTTCAAAACACAACTGAGTAGAGTGTCTGGCTCTAATTGGAGGAGCTTGAGGCCTTGCAAAGCATCATCTTTAAGGCTCAATAAAACTCATAGTTGTATAAAGCTCAAATGGATCAAGCCCATGATAAGATAGTGCAACTTAGAACCTTCCAAGTAGGAAACATGGTTCAGGTTATTTGGATACCTATCTTAGCCTACCGACAGATCGATGCAGTATTTTGAACCAACATAAGAATGTCCTCTAATCGTAGAGACGATCATTAAGGGAAGTTGAAAATGAACTAATGGCACTTCAAAGTTTTTTAGGGATGTTAAGCCCTTATGAACTAGTCCTAAGGCTAGCCAAGATGGGGGTGAATTGGATATTAAAACTCCTTTTAATTAAAAACATAATCACATCCAAAACCAAGATTCATCATAGAAATCAAAGTACAGAAATTAAATATAGAAGAAATAAAAAGAAAGAACACATCAGATTTATAGTGGTTCGGTCAGACTTTGACCTATATTCACTCCTCGGAGGCATGCTCTGAGTATTACACTAACCACAGTGTCTCTCCTTTAGCCCCCACAGCAAGGAGAAGAAGCCCTTATGAAATCACTTCCACCTTCCCCGGTGCGGCGAAGTAGCCGGGCCCTTTGACACCAAAGAGATCTTCTCCAAAACTTCCCTCAATATGAGCCTTGAATCCAATGGTATTAAGGTGCAAGCTTTCCAGAGCAACTGTGTGGAACCCGCTCCACACTCCCTTGAAACCCCCTCCAAGGATCTTCTCCCTCTCTCAAAGTCTACCCTTTTCTCTCTCCCTTTCAAGCTCTCTCTTCAAGTTTCCTCCAGAAGAATGAAGCTTCAATGGCTACCAAAGACACTTACAAAGTCCCTTATCAAAGCTTAAATAGAAGAGCTCCAAATGAGCTTATTAATTATAACTTGCCAACTTTATCGTCCTGTACGATCAGTACAAAATAAGCTCAATCAGCAAGAATGATTTGGTACGATCATAAGGTTTTTATTCATATCATCCCGGGCGATACAATATCATCTAAGATGATTAGTTCTAATCTGAGGAAATTCATCTTGAACATCGCCTTGAAAAGAAGCTAGCTGATATAAATCGTCCATGATATTGTCCTGGCCGATCTTGCGATCATTCAGGATGATGTGATTGTATCAATCAAGCCTTAATTTTGTTTCATAATTATCAGATTAATTTAGGTATAATTATGTTGCATCATCCAGGACGATGTCCTGAATGATATCCAAAAATAAATAATACCTAAATAGATTTGGTTGCTGATTCTTTCTGAATTAAGCCTATCATCTCGGTCGATACAAAGATCATCTAGGACGATGTGCTTAGAGATGGCTATCTTAACCAGGATGCCCTAATTAGGATTTCTATTTTCAGCTGATTGTCCAAGCCGATATTTGGATTATCTCGGATGATGTGAGCAAAAATAGAGAACTATAAAATAGAAATGAGTGAGGAAGGTTAAAAGCAAGTAAATACCCTTACAAATCGAGAAATATATTAATAAAAATTACAAATAGAACATATTCTGCCAAAACTTGAGCCTTGTAAGGTGCACTGTAATCTTGAAATGTTAGTAAACAATGAAAAAATATATATTGCAAATACATGTAGATAATAAAAAGTGAGCCATAATATTTGTTATTATCAAAAATATAAACTCATAAGCTCGAGTTGTAAATAATCTCTCCCTTTTTTATGATGGCAAATATTACTGTTTGAATTTGCAAAATTAAAAATATTTTATCCTAATCTCCCTCTCACTAGAATAAAAATTTAAAAATAGGGGAAAACAAAATTTTTACATAAAGAGACAAATACAACTGTAAGTTTTCCAACTTTGACATTATCAAAAAGAGAAGGGGCACAAACAAACAAAATGAACCTTGATTAAAAAGTCTATAAAAATGAGAAAGTTACCTCTTGATTTTATTCAAAAACCTAGTAAAAATTGGATTGAGAACGCATAATCCATAAAATGTTTGAAAATCAGAAATCGTTAATCCAAGCTAAAGTTCTTTTAAAGGCTCAAAAACTTTTTAATTTAATATCTAAATCAAGGAACAAATTAGAAAAAGAAAACTAATTTTTTCAATACTCTTTTCATAAAACATATCAAATAGAATATTAATGTAAAAATTTGTGAATCAGGAATAAAGATTTTCAAGCTCAAGTATCGAAAATATCAAGGGTTTTCTTAAGCTTTAACAAGTAAAATAAAGATAAGCATTACTTTTTGTTGGCTCATTTTATGCCTCTTATCAGATTTTTGACGCACTTTATGCATCTTTTAATTTTTGATACACTTTGTCTATCTTTCTCAATTTTGGCTTCATTGTGCATCTTTTGATTTGGCGTCATTGGTCACTTTTTTTTTAATATGCTACTTTTTTGAAATTTTAAAAACAAAAGTAAATACATTCTATTGATAAAAATAACTACTTGATTAAGAAAATTATGAGATAGATTTAACAACTTGCAAAAGAACCCTATGCGATATACAAAATGTAGGGAGATGAAAAAGATCAGTTTTAAAATCCAAATTATAATATAATGAAGATTTTGAATCAAAAATAAAATAACCTCTTTAAGAAAAGAGATAGAGAGACAAAGTCATGAGTTTCCTTCTTTTGCCTATTTTTAGAGAAGTCAACCACAACTTATATAAGAATTCAAGAAAAATAAGAGATAGATTTTTTATTTTTAGAAAATTAAACGTATGTGTTGATTAGAGAAAAATTCATAAAAAAGAAAAAGTAAAGATAAATTTAAAATTATAGCATAAAAAATGAAAAATAAACAAATAAATAAATAAGCCTAAAGTAATCACAGAAAATAAACAAAAAATAATGAACAATTACAAACAAATAAATACACAAATAAGGGTTTAAGCATAATCTTGCTCCTGATCTAATGATTCAGAAGTAAGGTCTGCACAGGAAATTTTTTGCTTTTCATTATTTGTCATTTTTACAATTTGCTTATCTTTACCATTTTTCTTTTGTAGGAAGAATTCTCAAATTAGGGCATTGATTTTTCATATGTCCAAGCTTCCTACATCCAAAGCAAACAACATCAGAAGAAATCCACTTTTATTGACGCTTATGCTTCGGTGAGCTTTTTAATTTGCTTCATAAGTCATTACTTTCGTCACCAACTAAGCCATTTTTCTCCATGTTTTCAGAGTTTAGCACTATCATCTCTCATACATCCAAAAGTCTTTGGCCTAAACTTATCAAGTAGATAATATAGAATTTTATTGACTTTTTTAAAGTTTAAAAATTCCTTACCTAAATCATGTAATGATGTCATAATTTGAATAAATCTTGTATACATGTCTAAGATCATCTAGAAAGGTTCATGCAAAAAAGTTCATAATCATGCATTAAAACATTTAATCTACATTGCTTGATTTCACTAGTGCCTTTGTATATAGTGTGTAATTTATCCCAAATTTTCTTGCTAGTAGAGCACGTGGATACAAACATAAAATTATTAGAATTTAAAGAATATAAAATAAGTTTAATGATTTATCATTCAATTGAGCATTGATTTGTTCTTCTCTACTCCATTGATTAAAAGGAATATTAATTTTAATTATATTTATAATATGTGACGGTACAGAATAACCAATTAAAACCATTTATCACATTCGAAAATCAATAGATTGCAAGAAAGTAGACATGTAAATTTTTCAAAAATCAAAAGTAATATTTTTAATTAAAGGTGGTTGTGTGATTGAATATCCTTCTGTAATATTACAATTATAAAAAATTAGCTATGGATCAAAATTCAAAAGTTTTCAAAAACTCATTTTTATGAATCTCGCTCTGATACCGCTTGAAAGTACACTAATGGCACTTGAAAGTTCATTAGGGATGTTAAGCCCTTATGAACTAGTCCCAAGGCTAACCAAAGGGGGGTGAATTGGATATTAAAACTTCTTTTAATTAAAACATAATCACATCCAAAAATAAGATTCACCACAAAAATCAAACTGCAAAAATTAAATGCGAAAGCAATAAAAAGAAAGCACACACCAGAATTATAGTTGTTCGATCAAACCTTGACCAACGTCCATTACTCAGAGGCACGCTTCGAGTATTACACTAACCACAGTGTCTCTCCTTTATCCCCCACAGTAAGGCGGAGAAACCCTTACAAAATTACTTCCACATTCCCCGGTGCGGCGGAGTAGCCGGGCCCTTTGACACTAAAGACATCATCTTCTTCTTAAAACTTCCCTCAAAATGAGCCTTGAATCCGATGGTACTAAGGTGCAAGCTTGCTAGAGTAACCGTGCAGAACCCCCTCCACACTCCCTTAAAACCCCCTCCAAGGATCTTCTCCCTCTCTTAAACTTCACCCTTTAATTTCCTCTCTCCTTTTCAATCTCTCTCTTCAAGTTTTATCCAGAAGAATGAAGCTTTAATGGCTTCCAAAGACACTTATAATGTCCCTTATCAAAGATTAAATAGAAGAGCTCTAAATAAGCTCGTTGATTGCAACTTGCCAACTTTAACGTTCAGGATGATATAAATATCATCTTGTATGATCAATACAAAATAACCTCAATCAACCAGAATGATTTGGTACGATCAGAAGGTTTTTATTCATATTGTCTTGGCCGATACAATATTGTCCGGGATTATTAGATCAAATCTAAGGAAATTTGTCCTGAATATCACCCTAAAAAGAAGCTGGCCGATGTCAATCATCCATGATATCGTCCCGGCCGATCCTGTGATCATCCAGGATGATGTGATCATATAAATCAAGCTTTAATTACTTTTTTTATCTCTTAGATTAATTTAGACATAATTGTGTTGCATTATCCAAGATGATGTCCCAGACGATATCCAAAAATAAATAATACCTAAATAGTTCTGGCAGTTGATTCTTTATGAATTGAGCCTATCATCCTGGACGATATAAAGATTATTCAGGACGATGTGCTTAGAGATGGCTGCCTTAACCAAGATGCCCTAATTAGAATTTCTATTTTTAGCTGATCATCCAAGCTGATATTTGGATCATCCCAGATGATGTGAGCAAAAATAGAGAACTCTAAAATAAAAATAAGTGAGCAAGATTACAAGCAAGCAAACACCCATATAAACTGAGAAATACATTATTGAAAAATATAAATAGAACACGTTCTGCCAATACTTGATCCTTGTAAGGTGCACTATAATCCTAAAATGTTAGTAAATATAAATATATATAAAAATTGAAAATATTTTCTCCTAATCTCCCCCTCACTAGAATAAAAATAAAAAAATAGGGGAAGATAAAATTTTTGTTGTTTTTTTTTTAAATAGTTTAAAAAAAGATACAAATATAATAGTAAATTCTCTCCCTTTGATATTATCAAAAAGAGAAGGGGCATAAACAAACAAAATGAACCCTGACCAAAAAGACTTTAAAAATGAAAAAGTTACCTCTTTATTTTATTTAAAAACTTAATAATGAATGAATTTACAAGCTCAAGTTCTTTTAATTGCTCAAAAACTTTTTAATCCAATATCTAAATTAAGAAACAAATTAGAAAAAGAAAACTAATTTTTTTTAAAACTCCTTTAATAAAACATATCAAACAGAAGATTAATGCAAAAATTGGTGAATCAGGAATCATGATTTTCAAGCTTAAGTATAGAAAAAATTAAGGGTTTTCTTAAGCTTTAAGAAGTAAAAGAAAGATAAGCATTACTTTTTGTGGGCTCATTTTATGCCTCTTGTCAGGTTTTTGGCGTACTTCCTACATCTTTTACTTTTTGATATACTTTGTGTATCATTCTCAATTTTGGCGTCATTATGCATCTTTCGATTTGGCGTCATTGCCCACTTTTTTTTTAATGTGCTACCTTTTTGAAACTTTAAAAATAAAAGTAAATCCATTCTATTGACAAAATGAACTACTTGATTAAGAAAATTATGAGGTAGATTCAACAACTTGCAAAAGATCCCTATGCGATGAACAAAATGTAGGGCGGTGAAAAAGATCAGTTTCAAAATCCAATTTATAATATGAGGAAGATTTTGAATCAAAAGTAAAATAAACTATTTAAAAAAAGATATAGAGAGACAAAGTCATGAGTTTCCTTCCTTTGACTATTTTTAGCGAAGTCAACCACAACTTACATAAGAATTCAAAAAAAATATGAGGTAGGTTTTTTATTTTTAAAAAAATAAACGTGTGTGTTGATCAGAGAGAACTTCACAAAAAAGAAAAGGTAAAGACACATTTAAAATTATAACATAAAATAAATAGAATGAAAAATAAACAAATAAAAAATAAGCCTAAATAAATAACAGAAAATAAGCAAAAAAAACAACGAACAATTACAAATAAATAAAAATGCAAATAATGGTTTAAGCATAACATTGCTCTAGTTCTGATGATTCAGAAGCAAGGTCTGCCCAGGAGATTTTTTGTTTTTTATTATTTTCCCTTTTTACTCTTTATTTAGCTTTATCCTTTTCTTTTAGAGGAAGAGTTCTCAAATTAGGGCACTAATTTTTCATATGTCCAGGCTTCCAACATTCAAAGCAAATAATGTTAGAATAAAGCTTAGTCTTCTTACCATTTTTACCTTTACTTTGCATTTGTTGATGCTTATGTTTTGGTGAGATTTTTAATTTTCTTGATAAGTTATCGCTTTCGTCACCAACTAAGCCACTTTTCTCCATGTTTTTAGCATTTAGCACTATCAACTCTCCTGCATCCAAAAGTCTTTGGCCCAAACTTTTCTCGTAAGCAATGAGTGAGCCAATCAAATTATTAATAAAATATTCATTCAAATTTTTTTATTCTCAAATAGAAACAATTTTGGCATCATACTTATCAAGTACACAATATAGAATTTTATTGACTTTTTCAAAGTTTGAAAATTCCTTACCTAAAGCATATAATGATGTCACAATTTTAATAAACCTTGTATACATGTCTAAGATCGTTTCAAAAGGTTTCATACAAAAAAAGTTCATAATCAGGCATTAAAATATTTAATCTAGATTACTTGATTTCACTAGGCCTTCGTATATAGTGTTTAATTTATCCCAAATTTCCTTGCCAGTGGAGCACGTGGATACAAACATAAAATCATCAAAATTTAAAGTACAGAAAAAATAGTTTAATGATTAGCATTCAATTAAGCATTGATTTATTCTTCTCATCTCCATTAATTAAAAGGAATATCAATTTTAATTCTATTTATAATACATGACAGTAAAGAATAATCAGTTAAAATTATTTGCCACATTCAGAAATTAATATATTGCAAGAATGTAGACATACAAATTTTTCAAAAATCAAAAGTAATATTTTCAAATAAAGGTGGTCGTGTGATTGAATATCCTTCAGCAATATTACGATTATAAAAATTAGCCATGGATTGAAATTCAGAAGATTTTAAAAACTCATTTTTATGAATCCCGCTCTTATACCACTTGAAAGTGCACTGATGGCACTTGAAAGTTTGTTAGAGATGTTAAGCTATTATGAACTAGCCCTAAGGCTTACCAAGAGGGGGGTGAATTGGATATTAAAACTTTTTTTAATTAAAAATATATTCATATTTAAAATCAGGATTCACCATAGAAATCAAAGTGCAGAAATTAAATGCATAAGCAATAAAAAGAAAGCACACATCAGAATTATAGTGGTTCGGTCAAACCTTGACCTACGTCCACTCCTCGGAGGCACGCTCCGAGTATTGCACTAACCACAGTGTCTCTCCTTTATTCCCCACAGCAACGTGGAGAAGCCCTTACAAAATTACTTCCACCTTCCCCGATGTGGCGAAGTAACCGGGCCCTTTCACACCAAAGAGATCTTCTTCTTCCCAAAACTTTCCTCAAGACAATCCTTGAATCCGATGGTACTTAGGTGCAAGCTTGCCTGACCAACTGTGTGCAACCCCTCCACACTCCCTTGAAACCCTCTCGAAGGATCTTCTCGCTCTCTCAAACTCCACCCTTTCCTCTCTCACTTTCAAGCTATCTCTTCAAGTTTCCTCCAAAAGAATGAAGCTTCAATGGCTGTTAAAGGCACTTGCAAAGTCCCTTGTTAAATCTTAAACAGAATAGCTCTAAATGAGCTCATTATCTGTAACTTGTTGACTTTATCATCCAAGATGATATAAATATTATCTTATACGATCAATACAAAATAAGCTCAATCAGCCAGAATAATTTGGTACGATCAAAAGATTTTTATTCATATCATCTCGGCCGACACAATATCGTCCGGGATGATTAGTTCAAATCTAAGGAAATTTGTCCTGAACATCACCCTGAAAAGAAGCTGGCTGATGTCAATCATCCATGATATCGTCCTGGCTGATCCTGCGATCATCTAGGACGATGCGATCATATCAATCAAGCCTTAATTACATTTCTTAATTATTAGATTAATTTAGGAATAATTATGTTGCATCATCCAAGATGATGTCCTGGACGATATCCAAAAATAAATAATACCTAAATAAATCTGACGGCTGATTCTTTTTTAATTTAGCCTATCATCCTGGTCGATACAAAGATAGTCCAAGACGATGTGCTTAGAGACGGCTGATTTAACTAGGATGCCCTAATTAGGGTTTTTGTTTTCAGCTGATCATCCAGGCTGATGTTTGGATCGTTCTGTACGATGTGAGCAAAAATAGAGAACTCTAAAAAGAAATAAGTGACCAAAGTTACAAGCAAGCAAACACCCTTACAAATCGAGAAATACATTAATAGAAATTACAAATAGAACATGTTCTGCCAAGACTAAAGCCTTGTAAGGTGCACTGCAATCCTAAAATATTAGTAAAAATAGAAAGAAAAACATATTAAAAATACAGGTAGATAATAAAAAGTGAGCCACAATATTTATTATAATTAAAAATATAAACTCATAAGCTCGAGTTACAACAATCTCCACCTTTTTTATAATGGAAAATATTATTATTTCAATTTGCAAAATTAAAAATATTCTCTCCTAATCTCCCCCTTACTAGAATAAAAATTTAAAAATAGCGGAAGAAAAATTTTTTGTTGTTTTTTTTTTAAGTTATTAAAATATATAAATACAATAGTAAGTTCTCCCTCTTTGACATTATCAAAAAGAGAGGGGCACAAACAAACAAAACGAACCCTATTCAAAAAGACTTTTAAAATGAGAAAGTTACCCCTTGATTTTATTCAAGAACTTGGTAATCAATTGATTGACAATGCATAATCCAAAAAATGTTAGAAAATCAGAAATCGTTAATACAAGCTCAAGTTCTTTTAAATGCTAAAAAAAATTTAATTCAAAATCTAAATTAAGGAACAAATTAGAAAAAGAAAACTAATTTTTTCAAAACTCCTTTTATAAAAAATATCAAATAGAAGATTAATGCAAAAATTAGTGATACATGAATCATGATTTTCAAGCTCAAGTATTGAAAATATCAAGGGTTTTCTTAAGTTTTAAGAAGTATAAGAAAGATAAACATTACTTTTTGTGGGCTCATTTTATGCCTCTTGTCAAGTTTTTGGTGCACTTTGCACATATTTTAATTTTTGATACACTTTATGTATCTTTCTTAATTGTGATGTCATTGCGCATCTTTTGATTTGGCATTATTGGCCACTTTTTTTTAATTTGCTACCTTTCTAAAATTTTTAAAAAAAAAAGTAAATCCATTCTATTGACAAAATGTGAAAGTTCGTTAGGGATGTTAGGCCCTATGAACTAGCCCAAGGCTAATTAAAAGAGAGAAGTGAATTGGTATTTTAAGAAAATTTAAACCAAAGACAACAAACCAAAAACACCATAAAGAAATCAATGATGCAAAAATTAAATGTGGAAGTAATAAAGGAAATAACACACCAGATTTATAGTGGTTCGATCAAACCTTAACCTACGTCCATTCCTTAGAGGCACCCTCCAAGTATTGCACTATAAAAGTGTCTCTCCCTTAGCCCCCACAGGTAGGTGGAGAAGCCCTTACAAAATCACTTCCACCTTCCTCGGTGCAGCGGAGTCACCGAGTCCTTTGACACAAAAGAGATCTTCTTCTTTGGTGAACTTCCCTCAAGACAAGCCTTGAATTTGACAGCATTAAGGTGCAAGCCTGTCGGAGCAACTGTGTGGAATCCCCCTCCACACTCCCTTGAGTCCCCTCTCACAGGATCTTCTCCCTCTCAAACTTCACCCATTTTTTACTCCCTTTCAAGCTCTCTCTTCAAGTTTCCCCCCCCCCCCTCAAAAGAACGAAGCTACAACGGTTGCCAAAGACTCGTACCAAGTGTTATATCATAGCTTAAATAGAAGATCTCAAAACTAGCTCATTAATGCAAGTTGCCGACTTTATCATCCAGGATGATATAAATATCATACTATATGATTAGTACAATTTATGCCCAATCAGCCGGGACGATTTCAGACGATCATAAGAAATTTTTATATATCATCCCAAATGATAATATATCATCCCGGACGATTATATATCATCCTGGACGATCAGTATAAATCGTGGAATATCATCCTGAACATCGCCTTGAAAAAGAGCTGTCCGATGTCCAATCATCCAGCGAATCATCCCGAATGATCCTGCAATCATCCATGATGATTTGATTGTCCAATGAAGTCATAATTGCTTTCCTTAAATGCCAGATTAATTTTGGAAAAAAATGTCCTAGATCATCCTGGATGATGTTTTATAGTCCTGGACGATCCCCTAGATGATGACCAAAAATAAGAATTTCCTAAATAGATCTGGCGGCAGATTCTTTCTATTTTGATCCTATCATCCTGGCCTATACAAAATCATTCAGGAAGATATTTTTTGCATAAAGACGGTTGCTTTAATGAGGATGCCCTAATAAGGATTTTTTCTTTTGAACTGATCGTCCAGGATGATATAAATATCATCTCAGATAATGTTACCAAAAACAGTAAACTCTAGGGAAAAGTCAGAAAATCTTCCAAGTTACAAAGCATCGGGAGCCACACCAAATATAATAAACTCAAGAAAGGAAAAAAGGTACAAACTGACTCAGACCTAGTCTACCCAATCTTGAGCTGGTTTCAAATTGCAGTATGATCATGTGGACCTGAAAGATTAGTAGATAAGCCATTCGTAGAGAAATAACAGTGTTTGCTATCATCAAAATCATAAACCATGGAAACAGATCCGCAACAACCTCCCCCTTTTTGATGATGGCAAACCTTTCATTTTGAATTTTCAAAAAGGAAATATTTTCTCCTAATCTAACATCACTAGAATAAAATTTTAAAAATAGGGGAGATAAAAAAATTTTATTTTTTTTTTAATTTTTTGAAAGAAAGAAGAAAAAAAAGATAAAGCATACAAATTCAATAATACGTTCTCCCCCTTTGACATTATCAAAAAGAGAAGGGGCACAAACAAAATGATTAAAAGACAAAACGATCTCTGATATAGTGAACAAAACAAATATTCTTAAAATGAGAAAGTTACCTCTTGATTTTAATCAAAAACTTAGCATAATTGTATTGACAACATATAGCCCATAAAAGGTTAGAAATTCAGAATTTGATAATCCAAACTCAAGTTCTTTAAAAAGGCTTAAAAACTTTTTAATCCAATATTTAAATCAAGGAATAAATTAGAAAAGGAAACAATAATTTTTAAAAACTCTTTTCATAAAATATATCTAATAGAATATTAATGCACGAATTGTTGAATAAGGAATCATAATTTTCAAAACTAAGTATGGAAAGTATCAAGGGTTTTCTTAAGCTTTTTAAGAAGTATAAGAATGGTAAGCATTAAATTTTATGGGCTCATTTTATTCCTCTTGTCGATTTGAATGGCGCTCTTTGCGCATCTTTTGGTTTTTATACACTTTGTGTATATTTTTCAATTTGACGTCTTTGCGTATCTTTTATTTTTGACATCATTGACCAATTTTTTGAATATGCTACCTTTCTAAAATCTTAAAAATAAAAGTAAACCCATCCTATTAACAAAGCAAATTCTTGATTAAGAAAATTATGAGTTAGATTCAACAACTTGTAAAAGATCCCTATGCGATAAATAAAATGTAGGGAGATAAAAAATTTAGTTTCAAATACTAATTTAAAATATGAAAAAGATTTTAAATCAAAAGTAGAATAACCTCTTTTAGGAAATAGAGATTGAGAGTCAAAAACATGAGTTTCTTTCATTTTACTATTTTTAGAGAAGTCAATCACAACTTACCAAAGATTTCAAGAAAAAAACAGGAAGTAGATTTTTCATTTTTAGAAAAGTGAATATGTGTTTTAATCATAGAAAAAATTTCATGGAGTAAGAAAAAAAACCAAAGAATAAACAAAGACAAAAACACAAAATAAAATTGAAATAAAACAAAAAAGAAAATAACTAAAAATAAAACAAAACATAAACACACAAACAGGCTTTTAACCATTATCTTTCTCCTGGTCCGATGCTTCAAAAACCAAGTCTACCCAAGAGATTTTTTGCTTTTCATTATTTCCCCAGTTTAAAATTTGATTCACTTTACCCTTTTCTTTTGCAGGAAGAATTCTTAAATTAGGTCATTTATTTTTCATATGTCCAGGCTTCCTACATCGAAAGCAAATAACGTCAGAAGAAATATTAACATCCTTACCATTTTTACCTTTATTCCTCTTTTGTTGATGCTTATGCTTTGGTGAGCTTTTTGATTTGCTTGATAAGTCATTGCATTCGTCACCAACTAAGCTATCTTTTTCCATATCTTCAGCTTTTAGAACAATCATTTCACCTGCATCCATAAGTCTTTGACCCAAACTTTACTCGTAGGCAATGAGTGAGCCAATCAAATTATCAATAGAATATTTATTCAAATATTTTTATTCACAAATAGTAACTACTTTAGCATCAAACTTATCCAGTAGACAATGAAGAATTTTATTAACTTTTTCAAAATTTTAAAATTCTTTTCCTAAAGCATACAATGATGTCACAATTTGAATAAATATAGTATATATGACTAAGATTGTCTCATAAGATTTCATGGAAAATAGTTCATAATCATGCATTAACATATTCAACTTAGACTGCTTGATTTCACTAGTGCCTTCGTATGTGGTGTGTATTTTATCCCAAATTTTCTTTACCAGTAGAGCAAGTAGAAACACGCATGTAATCTTCAGACTTTAAAGCATAGAAAAAATAGTTTAAACACTTCGCATTAAGTTGATCTAAATCTCTTTCATCAAAAGTCCATTCAGTAAAAGGCACTTTAGTTTTAATTCCATTAAGTTCACGAGAAGGTAGAGAATATCCTTCTTTAATAAGCATCCACATGTGATAATCAGTTGATTATAAAAAAGTAGACATGCTAGTTTTCCAAAAATCAAAAGATAGATTGTCAAACAAGGGTGGTTGAGTAATAGAATATCCTTCTGTTGTATTACGATTAAGTTAGCCATGGATCAAAATTCAAAAAAATTTCAAACTCAGTTTCTATGAATCTCGCTCTGATACCATTTAAAAGTTCGTTAGGGATGTTAGGCCCTATGAACTAGCCTAAGTCTAATTAAAAGAGAGACATGAATTGGTATTTTAAGAATCTTTAAACCAGGTACAACAAACCAAAAATACCATAAAGAAATCAACGATGCGAAAATTAAATACGGGAGTAATAAAAGAAAGAACACACCAGATTTATAGTGGTTCAGTCAAACCTTGACCTACGTCCACTCCTTGGAGGCACCCTCCAAGCATTGCACTACAAAAGTGTCTCTCCTTTAGCGTCCACAGCTAGGAGGAGAATCCCTTACAAAATCACTTCCACCTTCTCCGGTGCGGCGGAGTCGCCAGGTCCTTTGACACCAAAGAGATCTTCTTCTTTGGTGAACTTCCCTCAAGACAAGCCTTGAATCCGATGATATTAAGGTGCAATCCTGCCAGAGCAACTGTGTGGAATCCCCCTCCACACTCCCTTGAGTCCCCCCTCATAGGATCTTCTTCCTCTAAGACTTCACCAATTTCTCACTCCCTTTCAAGCTCTCTCTTCAAGTTCCCCCCAAAAGAACGAAGCTACAATGGCTTCCAAAGACTCTTACCGAGTGTCATGTCATAGCTTAAATAGAATATCTCAAAATGAGCTCATTAATGCAAGTTTCTGACTTTATCGTCCAGGATGATATAAATATCTTCCTGTACGATTAGTATAATTTATGCCCAATCAGCCGGAACGATATGAGACGATCATAAGAAATTTATTCATATCGTCCCGGATAATAATATATCATCCTGGATGATCCGTATAAATCGTGGAATATCATCCTTAACATCGCCCTGAAAAAGAGCTGTCTGATGTCCAATCATCTAGCGAATCATCCCAGACGATCCTGCGATCATCCAGGACGATTTGATCATCCATTCAAGTCATAATTGCTTTCCTTAAATGCCAGATTAATTTTGGAAAAAAAATGTCCTGGATCATCTTGGATGATATTTTATAGTCCTGGACGATCCCCTAGATGATGTTCAAAAATAAGTAATTCCTAAATAGATCTGGCGCCAGATTCTTTCTTTTTGGATCCTATCGTCCTAGCCGATATAAAATCATCCACGATGATATTTTTGCATAATGACTGCTACTTTAATGAGGATGCCCTAATAAGGGTTTCTGCTTTTGAACTGATCGTTCGGGATGATATAAATATCATCCCAAACGATGTTACCAAAAATAGTAAAGTCTAAGGAACATTCAAAAAATCTTTCAAGTTACAAAGCATCAAGAGCCACACTAAATATAATAAACTCAAGAAAGGAAAAAAGGTATAAACTAACTCAGACCCAATCTTGAGCTGGTTCCAAATTGCAGTATTATCGTGAGGACCTAAAATGTCAGTAGATAAGGCAGTCGTAGAGAAATAAGAGTGCTTGTTATCATAAAAATCATAAACCATGAAAACATATCCGCAATAAAATGAACTACTTCGTTAACAAAATTATTATAAAGTAAATAACCTCTTTATGAAAAGAGATAGAGAGACAAAGTCATGAGTTTCCTTCATTTGACTATTTTTAGAGAAGTCAACAACAACTTACATAAGAATTCAAGAAACATTGAACGTAGGTTTTTTATTTTTAGAAAAATGAACGTGTGTGCTGATCAGAGAGAGCTTCACAAAAAAGAAAAAGTAAAGATAAATTTAAAATTATAATGCAAAAGAAATAGAATAAAAAATAACCAAATAAAAAAATAAGCCTAAAGAAATCATAGAAAACAAACAAAAAAACAATGAACAATTACAAACAAATAAACACGCAATCAATAGTTTAAGCATAATCTTGCTCCTGATCTGAAGATTCAGAAGCAAGGACTGCCCAGAAGATTTTTTGTTTTTCATTATTTACCCTTTTTACAATTTGCTTAGCTTTATCTTTTTCTTTTTCATGAAGAGTTCTAAAATTAGGGCATTGATTTTTCATATGTCTAGGCTTCCTACATCCAAAGAAAACAATATCAGAAGAAATCTTAACATTCTTACCTTTATTACCTTTATTTCATTTTTGTTGATACTTATGCTTTGATGAGCTTTTTAATTTGCTTGATAATTCATCACTTTCGTCACCAACTAAGTCACTTTTCTTCATATTTTTAGCATTTAACAATATCATCTCTCCTGCATCCAAAAGTCTTTGGCCCAAACTTCGCTCATAGGCAATGAGTGAGCCAATCAAATTATCAATAGAATATTAATTAAAATTTTTTGATTCACAAATATAAACAACTTTGGCATCAAACTTATCAAGTAGACAATGTACAATTTTATTGACTTTTTCAAAGTTTGAAAATTTCTTACCTAAAGCATGTAGCACAATTTGAATAAACCTTGTATATGTCTCTAAGATCATCTCAAAAGATTTCATACAAAAAAGTTCATATCATGCATTAAAATATTTAATCTGAATTACTTGATTTCACTAGTACCTTCGTATATATTGTGTAATTTATCCCAAATTTCCTTTCCAGTAGAGCATATGGATACAAACATAAAATCATTAGAATTTAAAGCACAGATAAAGCAGTTTAATGATTTAGCATTCAATTGAGCATTAATTTGTTCCTCTCTACTCCATTGATTAAAAAGAATATCATTTTTAATTCCATCTATAAAACATGATGGTACAGAATAACCAGTAAAAATTATTTGCCACATTCGAAAATTAATAGATTGCAAGAAAGTATACAAGCGAATTTTTTAAAAATCAAAAGTAATATTTTTAAACAAAGGTGGCCGTGTGATTGAATATCCTTCCGCAATGTTATGATTACAAAAATTATCCATTGATCAAAATTCAAAAGTTTTTAAAAAATTATTTTTATGAATTCCGCTCTGATACCACTTGAAAGTGCACAGTTGGCACTTAAAAGTTTATTAGGGATGTTAAGCCCTTATGAACTAGTCTCAAAGCTAACCAAGAGGGGGGTGAGTTGGATATTAAAACTTCCTTTAATTAAAAATACAATCACATCCAAAACCAAGATTCACCATAGAAATCAAAGTGCAGAAATTAAATGTGGAAGCAATAAAAAGAAAGCACACACTTGAATTATAATGGTTCGGTCAAACCTTGACCTATGTCCACTCCTTGGAGGAATGCTTCGAGTATTTCACTAATCATAATGTCTCTCCTTTAGACTCGGTCCTCTCTGTGGAGAAAGTTTCCTCCATACATGATCTTCCAGCCCTGATCCTCTATGTGGAGCAAGTTTTTTCCCCACATAATCATCCAAATTCAAACTTTTGTGTAGAACAAGTATCCTCTCCAAAAAATTTTCTAATAGTTAGGGAGCATGCCCTCTGTGGCACCATCCTAATTTTTAAAGTCTAGACCCAATCTTCTGTGGGAAGAAATGCTTCCATCCTATAAGACCTTTTGGGTTCTTTTTCTTAAGGTTAAATGTGAGTCATCATGCTTTCTAGCCTTAATATTAGATCTTCTAAACATGGAGGACGCCCTCTGTGGTGCAATCCAAGTTTCAAATTCTAGGTTTAATCTTTCGAGTAGAGCAAGTTTCCTCTCCACATGATCATCCACTAGTGATGAGGCATGCCCTCTGTGGCACCATCCTAGTTTTCAAAATTTAGATCCAATCTTCCATGGGAAACAATGCTTAATTCCCATAAGATCTTCTAGTTTTTCCTCCTTAAGGACAAATATAAGTCGTCGTGGTTTCTGGCCTTAGGATTATATCTACTAGTGATGGATCACACCCTTTGTGGCACCATCCTAAATTCAAAATCCAGATCCGATCTTTTGTGGGAAGCAATGCTTTCTTCCGATAAGATCTTCCTATTTTTTTTTTCCTTAAGGTTATATGTGAGTCATCATGCTTTCTTTTCTTAAGATTAAATTCACTAGTGATGGATCACACCCTCTATGGCACCATCCTTATTTCAATTTCAACTTCAAATTCCTGAATTCACTCTTCTTTTCCTTAAGGTTAGGTTCTTTCCTTCCCTAGAATTAGATCTACTAATGGTACTACCCTAGTATCAAAACCTAGACTCAATCCTTAATTGTTAGGAATTCTTCCTTCCTATATGATCATTCACTCTTCTTCTCCTTAAAGTTAGGTTCTTTCCTTCTTTTGGATTAGATCTAATAGTATTAGAGTGCACCCCTCATGGCACTGCCCTAGTATCAATTAAAATTTGATCCTCTATAATTAGGAGTTATTTCATCCTATACGATTATTCAATCTTCTTTTCCTTAGGGTTTAGGGTTTCCCTTCCCTTAAGACCAGACCCATTAGTGGTTAAGTACTCCTATCGTAGCACTACCCTAGTATTTAATCAAACTCAATCCTCTAAGGTTAGGTCCTCCCTTCCCTTTGAAAGTTCGTTCGGGATGTTAAGCCATATGAACTTAGTCCCAAGCTAACCAAGAGGGGGAGGTGAATTGGTATTTTAAAAACTCTTTTCACAAAGAATAAAAATTGAATAAACCAAATCACACCACAGAAATAAATGCGGAATTAAAAAGTGCGGAAGCAAGAAAAAGAACACATAAATTTATAGTGGTTCGGTCAACTCGACCTACGTCCACTCCTTGGAGGCACCCTCCAAGTATTGCACTACAAAACATAACTCTCCTTTAGCCCCCACGGCTAGGCGGAGAAGCCCTCACGAGAACCTCCTTTTTGCCACCCCGGCAAGGCAGAGAACCTACCTCCTTTTGCTTCCTCCTGAAGCTGG
>NW_021319373.1:371577-376221 GCF_001605985.2 Dendrobium catenatum | reverse complement strand
CTTCTTCTTGATCGTCCGATCTTCGATTCCTGAAATGTTAGAAAAAATAGGCAGTCCAAGATAATCAGTAGGGTTTGCCAATCATCAAAACATAAGCCATGAAATAAGGTTTGCAACACCCTTAAAACCAAATTCTAAACGCGGTCCTTTGTATTTAGGAGTTCTTCCTTCTTATATAATAATTTAATCTTCTTTTCATTAAGGTTAGGTCATTTTCTCCCTTCGGATTAGATCTACTAGTGATAGTGAATGCCCTTAGTGGCATTATCCTAAAATAGAGTTTTTCTTTCCTTAGGGTTTAGGTTTTCTCCCTCCCTTAGGATTAGATCCACTTGTGGTAGAGTACGCCCTCTGTGGCACTACCCTAGTATCAATTCAAACCCTAATTCCATAGGGATAAACTTTTCGTTCCCTTTGGATCAAAATCCTGGACTTGACCTTTCAATTTAGTCAACACCAATATATGTAATAGAACATCATTCTATCACATATATTGGGAGTCCATTTGTTGACTTCTATTTTATATGAGGTCATTATGACAAATCTAGATCCCAGATCTACCCAAACCTAGACCATGGTTAAGCCAAGTTGACCAGGTCAACCCTTTTGACCAAAATACCCTTTAAGGGTTTGAATACTCATTTCAAACCAAATTTCTTAAGACCACTTCTAGAAAATTTCAAACATCAAACCAAACATGTTTTACCCAAACTCAAGCCATAGGTCAACCTAGAATGACCAAATAAACATTTTGATTGAATTGACCTCCCCAGACCTTGGGACCACCTCTATTGGCTCAAAATATTATTTCAAATATTTTAAGCCCAAACCCAAGTCTTGGGTCAACCTGGTTGACTCTAATATCACTTAAGGCTTTAAATGGGTTATTCCAATCAATTTAAACTACCCAACCCTTTTCAAACCTCAAATCAATTTCTAACCATGGCATAAATATTTTCTAATCATGGGCCAATCAAGTCCAGGCAAGTTGACCAAGTCAACATGTCCACAGTTCGCCAAACCACCTTGAATGCCTTTCCAATTTTCAAGCATTTTAGCTTAAGTCCTTAGGATCCTTTCAAAGCAGCTCAAGGCACCCCAACATGCCAACTCACAAGCCCATGTGGCAAGTTGACTAGTCAAATAGTCATCATGGGCTTTGGAGGGGTCAAAGACAGTTAAAACCCATCTTAAGCTTAATCTCCTATGATCTAAACCTCTCTAGTAGCTTAGGTGGACTCTATAACCTTCCAAGAACTCCCCCTAAAACTCCATAAATCTATTTAAATCTAAAATTTAAAATTTGACCCATTCAATTAAAATATTTAAATAATTCCAGAAAATTTAATAATTAATTTTAAAATCCAAAAAATCTAAATCTAACTCTAAAATCAGTAACTAAGTATCTTTATTAAAATTCATTACATTTGAAATCTTACTCAATCTAATTCACTTAACAATATCGATTACTATTGGCTAACCCAGGCTTAGGTTATTAACTTAGCCCCAAGGAAGGTAAAATAAAGTTCATGACCCTTGTTTAATAATGGTAGTAATCAACCAACCTTTAAAACACATCTTAAAATTAATCTTAAATCACTAAGATTTAAACATTAACTAAAAAAAAATTTTAAGCCTTTCAAACAACCAGAACGTCGAACAACTTTAATTAATTTCCCTACATAAGACATATTTAAACCACACACTTTTACACATACTTTAGATGGTTTTCTAAGATAACCAACTCTAGTTTTAGGCTATGTTAGTGTTTAGTTTTCTACTATGTGCTAGGTTTTTGAAAATTTACTATATGTTGGTTATTAATATTAATTTGATTATTTACTTAATTTTATATAATATATAATGTTATTGATTATGCAATAGATTATGTATATGTTTGGGGCGATTTATACTAATTTAATCTTATTTAGCTAGTCATGCTCATATAAGACACTAAAATTAAAGGGTGTAAAATAAAATTAAGCTTTAAAATTAATGATGGTTTTCACAAGTGCTTCAAAATGCTTAAGTCCCCTTTTAAAAATTAAAAGAGCATGGTCAAGTATGGTTGTGATTTGAGTATTTAAATTTTTGATATATAACTGCTTGAGATTATTTGAATTCAAATTTCTTAGGATAACCTTGTAGTTAGTACATGCGTCTAGTTTTTTTAATTTTATTCAATGTAATTTAATGTAAATTGAGTTGTAATTTTGAAGTGACATTTGAGATGGGATTTAAATATTTAATTTAAAATCCAAAGAAGAAGGGACAACCCTTAGGGGAGAGTCCCTCTCCATTTGGAGATCCAAATTAGGATGACTTTAAAATATCGAAAGAGAAAAAAAGATAACCCCTCACTTGAGAGGGACTTTCTTTTCATTTGGATATTCAAACCCAATGATACAAGGATCCCCATAGAAAGACGAAGAAGCAAAGAATAAGAAGAATCCAACTCTCAAAATAACTTGAGTCTTAGGAATATAAATATGGGCTTGTTGCTAGTGGAATCCAGGCATTTTATTTTTATGCAGACCTTGGTTGTAATATTAAAAAACAACTTTCTTATGGACAATTTTACTTATTTGATTGATTTAATTATTCAGCTGATTATTTTATGTTAATTGTGATATATGATTATTTGCTTTTAGTAATTTTTTTGGCAGTCTTGTATGTCGTATTTGATTTAACTTAGAACCTGATTAAAGGATTATGAGGGAATGTTAAAATCTTCTACTTAAATAAAATTAAAATTTTTAGTTAATATAACAACTCTAATAATTTTAAGAAGTAAGTTTGGGACCATCAGGAGTCTGCATAGCATCTTTGTTGCTCCTTCTTTCCTTTCCATTGTTAGGCACCTCCCTGCTCGCGAGTTTTAGCAGACCACTTGGCCTATAAAGGCATAGATCTGTCAAGAAGAATTTGTGTAAACTCTAGTATAAAATTTAATTTTTAAACCTGATTTTAAAATTGCTTCATTTCTATTTAATATTGAATCGAGTCAACTAGCATGCATTACATTAGATACAAACTTAAAAGTGTCAAAATCTATATTTGTATTTTACTTTAAGCTTCATACCACCAAACATAAGTTGATGGGGTAATTAGGATCTGCTCTAGATGTCTTCCCTAACTCCTTAAACTCAATCTAATTAATATCCTTACCTACTCTTTCATAAAAGACCAGATATATGGTTTTGAAGTGCCTGGTTCAATTAGCTCCCCAATCTAGGCTGTTGTAAGTCTAGATCCTGTATTACATTAGCTAGGTTCGGATCACTAATTTTTAGTCCCCAATTTAGACTTAGATTATGAGGCAGGCTCAAACTATAAGACCTCAATCTCTAGAAATATTATCCCAACCTTCTAATAAAATTGATCAGTCAAATTTAAATCTTTTTCAATTCAAATTCAAGCCCAACACTTAGGATAGACTAGGACACTTCTAAATTGTTTTAGAAACCTGGGTGCCTCCTATCATTCTTCATTTGATTCCAAAAATAAGTGCTCAACTTTGATTTAATCCCACTTAAAAATTCCAACCCTTACCTCCTTTGATATCAAGCATTGAAATCTTAAATAAAACTTTTACTATAATTTTAATCAAGAGCATTTGTATGAAACTCTATTTTCTATACATTCTAATTAACTACGAGGGCTTACGGTCGTAGAAGATTTAGAAACCTAGATAAATTTAAAAAAAATTAAAATCTCAATTAACTATCTTTGGGAAAGCCAAATTTAACAATCACGGTTGCTCCCGCAGGCTTGCACCTTAATACCGTCGGATTCAAGGCTTGTCTTGAGGGAAGTTCACCAAAGAAGAAGATCTCTTTTTTGTTAAAGGACCTAGCTGTTGCAAATCTATTTTCATGACTTATGTTTTGATGATTGACAAACACTATTGATTCTTTTGGACTGCTTGTTACTTCTAACTTTTCAGGAATCGAAGATCGGACGAACAAATGAAGTCAGTTTAAGATTGCATAGGTTTAGGGGTGAGTCAGTCTGTACTTTGTTTTTTTTCTCTTCTTGAGTCTATTTGTGATGTTCAAAGAGACTGATGCTAAGTAACCCTACACACACACACACTTGAGAGACTTAGAATTTCTATTTTTACTCATATCGGCCAGGACGATATTTACATCGTCCTGGACGATCGGGCTTAAAACATAAAATCTAAATAAGGATTCTTAATTAAGGCAGCCGTCATCAATAGATCATCCTGAACGATACGTGTATCGGCCAGGATGATAATCTAAAAACAAAAAGAAATTATCACCATAGACAATTAAGGTGTTCTATATTTTTTAATAATCGGCCAGAACGATCATTGATCGGCCTGGACGATATTCACAAATTATGTCTTAATTGATCAGGAAATCAAGGGAGTAATTAAGGATGATTGATACGATAATATCGTCCTGGACGATCTCAGGATTGGCCAGGATGATATATTCAAAAACCTAAGTTACTTCTGGACGATAAATATCGGCCAGCTCAAATTCAGGGCGATACTCTAGACGATTTTGCTCTGATTTAAATTGATCGGTCGGGATGATCGTGAGATCGGCCTGGACGATCAAGCCAATTTTAAATCTTCCAGTTTGCATTCAGGGCAATGCTTTAGCCGATCTTCTG
>NW_021319373.1:366473-371477 GCF_001605985.2 Dendrobium catenatum | reverse complement strand
TTCCTCTTCAGAAAGCTTCTGAACTGTCTAGTTATCAGTGTGATGTCGTCTTCATCCTCAAGTTGTGAGAGTTCACTCTCTGACTCCTCTACTTTCAGTGCTATGCTCCTTTCCCTTCGTGGTTCACCTGCATCAATCTTTTTTTGACTCACCCCTTGCTCGTCGGCAATAAGTGATCCAAGAAGATTATCAATAGAGTAAATTTTTATATCTTTAGACTCTGTAATTACAGTTATTTTAGCATCATAAGCAGTAGGTAAGAAACAAAGTATTCTATTAATCATTTCTGCATTCGTTAGTTCCCTACCTAATGTATAAAAGATGTGACTATTTGTGTGAAACTTGTGTACATGTCAAAAATGGATTCATTGGGTTTCATACAAAACAGTTCATAGTCATGCAATAAGATATTAAGTCTGGATTATTTAACTTTATTAGTCCCCTCATAAGTTATACAATATCTATCCCATATGTCATTTCCACTCTTGCAAGTGGAAACTCACATGTAATCTTCAGATTTAAGAGCACAAAAGAAACTATTCAAGCATTTGACATTAAGTTGCGCTAAGTCACGTTCTTCTACTGTCCAGTCCACAAAAGGTGTTTTAACTCTAACTCTGTCAACATATCTAGTTTGTTTTGTATACCCTTGTTGAACTAAAATTCACATACGGTAATCAAGTGACTGTAAAAATTATAGACATGCATGTTTTTAAAAAATAAAAAGGAATATTGTCAAACAATGGAGGTCTAATTAGAGTAACCCTCAAGTGTATTTCAGTTTCTAAATGTGGCCTTGGTCGTTAATCAAAAAATAGTCTAAACTTATGATTTTGAAACTAAGCTCTGATATGAAACTTATTAAATATAAAGTAGGTTGTTAGACCTAAGCTTATGTCCCAACGGCTAACCAAGAGGGGGGTGAATTGGTAATTTAAAATTTTTATCACCATTTTTTAATTTTAAGCTGATAAAATACTAATGAAAATTTAAAAAAAAAAAGGATTTTTCAATCACAAATCACAGAGAAACCATAAAATAAAAAGGCAGTGAAAAAATAAAAAGACACAAGATTTATAGTGGTTCGGTAAAACACAACCTACATCCACTCCCTGAAGTCTTCCACTTTAGGTATTGCACTATTACCACTTAGTGTCTCTCCTTTTTCCCCCACAGCAAGGCGGATAAGCCTTTACAAAAACTCTCTTCTACAACTACCCTGTGCGATAGAGAACCGTCGTTCTTTTACACCCTCCAAGTGTAGGCAGAGTACCTCTAGCTGTTCACACTCTCCAAGTGTAGGTAGAGAACCTTTTTGTTGTTCATACTCACCAAGTGTAGGCAGAGAACCCTTCATCCTTTCACACTTATCCAAGTGTAAGCAAAGAACCCTTCATCCTTTCACACTTCTCCAAGTGTAGGCAGAGAACCCTTTTGTTGTTCACACTTCTCGAGTGTCGGCAGAGAACCAGATCTCCTTAACAAGATCTTCTCACAAGAAATTTGGAATGATAAGAGAAAAGAGTGAAGTAATCACAATTCACAATTGATCAATATCCTTACCTTTGAGTACCAAGTGAACACTTCACATTCCAGTAGTAAGAAATCTTCTTCAAACACTCTCTCACACTCTCTCCTTCACTCTCTTTACAGTTTGCATGAAGACCAGTGGACAAAAAGATTACAAGATAGCTTTAAGTGGACCTTTTATATGAAAGTCATAAAAAACCATCTAAAAACTACAATTTTTCAAATATTTGTGTACTTGATCATCCCATACGATCGTAATTCGTACGTACGAATAGTGTAAAAATTATTGCATACGAACTCAATGTGCATTGGTACGAAATTACTTCGTACCAAATCATCATCCCATACGAACATAGTTTGTCCAATATTAACAATTATTTTCAAGCTTTGTTGAAAAATAACGGCTGGATGGTCCACAAGGTTAAGGAATAGAGGACATCGTCCTGGGATGAATGGGCAGAATCATCTAGATGAACTGTTAATTTCAAAAATCAGAGAACATTATCCAAGGAAGAATGGGATATTTGGTCTGGATGAATAGTGTAAAGTGTCAAAGAACATCGTCCAGAGACAAATGGGACATTTCGTCTGGATAAACAGTTCAAAGTGAGAAATCAGTGGACATCGTCCAGGGACGAATGAGTAAATTTATCCGGATGATCAGGACTTAGAAAATTTTTCTTCATTTTCTATTCGTTCCATTGCTCTCTGAGGGGTATAACTATCCTGATCGTCCTGTATGAATATGGTTCATTCCGTACGATCAGTATGAGAAATTTTACCTTTTAAAGATCTCCTCCAGTGTGTGTGTGTGCTAAGTTACTCAATTACAATCACACTTTCTCTGACTCAAAATGAACAAACTACAGACTCCAAATTACAAAATAGTATAGTCAGATCTTTATTTAAAGTCTTCACCAATCTGTCAGATCTTCACCAAATAGTATAATCAGATCTTCACCAAATGTTAGTACACACAAGAGCCAAAAAACAATTCTTCCAAAATGTGTTAAGAGAAATTAAGTAATCAAAATAATAATATTTGAAATTATCAAAATAATAAATTGCAAGAATATAAAACATGCAAAAGCTAAGTAGCAACTCTCTTAACAATCATATGCTTTGAGCGACCACTATCCAAGTACCAAATGCTCTCACGAGATCTTGTATGAGAGCATATCTATAAAATAATCAAACATTAGTCTTAGAAACCCAAACATGGTTGGGTTCTCCTCTTGGAAAAATTAAACTAGATGTATGTATGATATACTTATTTTATGCATCTTTGTTCTTCATACTAAAAGAGTTTTTCTATATATTGTATAAGTGTGTGCAATATGCCCAATTATTTTACAAGAAAAGCACTTAACTCCAAGAAAAGGATTTATTAATTTTCAATAATAAAACTATCTCTTCCTAGGTTTTAAGATTTTTGACTTTAAAATAGGATCATTAAAATCTTCAACTGTAGGGGGTATCCTAATTTCCTCAAGTGCTTTCACTTTCACTATAAGAAATGAGTTTACATCTTCTAACGCATTATTAATATATTTCAAATAGTTCTCTATATTCTTAGATTCATCCTTAAAAGTTTTAAATTCTTTTTCTAGTTCAGTATAGGATGATTTCAATAATTCATTTTATTTGTTCAAATCATCAAATTCATCCAATAAACTCATGTGGTTATTAACAATATATGCATGATCTTTTTTAAAGATTTCATGCTCTTTCTATAACTCTAAGAAATCCAAATTCAACCTTGCATACATTTTCTTAAGTTTTCTATATGTTGTATGAATTCTTTCAAAAACTTATAGTAATTTTTTATAACTTAAGTCACATACCTCTTCTTAATCTTACTGATCAAGATTATTGGCCTTTAAGCATAGATTAGTAACATTTTCTTCTTTCTCTATTTCTGATAAATTTGAAACTAAGTCCACCCAAAAAGCTCTCTAAAATTTCTTCTTGCTCTTATTCATATTTGTTATCTCCTCCACCTTCTCCTTACTAGGAGTGGCTTTGAGATTAATGCAGTTTGATTTAACATGTCCAGGTTTAATGTATTCAAAATAAATAACATCATTAGAAACCTTAACATTCTTGTGGAACTTACCTTTATTCCAATATTGACGTCTCCTTTTCTTCCTCTTTAAAAAACTCCTAAATTGTCTGATCAATAAGGCAATATCATCCTGATCCTTAGGTTATGAATGATCACTCTTCGAGTCATCCACTTTAAAAGCTATGTTCTTCTCCTTCCACTTTTCTCCTACATCAATCTATCTTTGACTAACTCTTCGCTCATAAGAAATTAGTAATATAAGAAGATTATTAATAGAATACACATTTAGATCTTTAGACACTATAATTGCAGTAATTTTAGTATCATAAGTAGTAAGAAAATAACAAAGTATTTTATTAACCATTTTAGCATACGTTAGTTCTTTACCTAATGCATTCAAAGAAATGACTATTTGAGTGAATCGTGTATACATGTCAGATATATATTCATTTGGTTTCATGAAAAATAATTCATAATCATGTAACAATATATTTAACCAAGATTATTCTACTTTGTTAGTCCCTTTGTACGTAATACAAAGCCTATCCCAAATATATTTTTCACTCTTATAAGTAGAAACCTGCATATAATCTTAAGACTTAAGTGGATTAAAGAAACTATTTAAACATTTTGTATTTACTTATGTTAAGTCTCATTCTTCTAAAGTCCAGTTAGTAAAGGGTGTTTCAACTCTAATGTCATTTATAAGTCTAGTTTGTCTTGTATACCCTCCTGAACTAAAATCTGCATGTGATAGTCAAGCAATTGAAGAAATGTGGACATATGTGTTTTCCAAAAATTGAAACGAAAATTGTCAAATAATGAAGATCTAGTGATCGAATACCCTTCAGGTGTTACGGTTTCCAAAAGTAGACATTATCACTTTTAAAAAAGTAGTTTAAACTTAATGTTTTGAAACAAAGCTTTGATACCACTTGTAAAGTTAGGATAGGTTGTTAAACCTATGAAAAAGTCCCAAGGCTAACCAAGGAGGGGGTGAAATGGTAATTTTAAAATTTCCCTCTTGAATTTTGATAGAAAACTAATTTTCTTATATTTTTGTGAAAATAATTTTTCAACCATAAATACAAAATACAGAAAAATAAAAGTACAGAAATAAAAATAAACACAAAGATTTATAGCGGTTTGGTCCAGCAAAACTTACATACATTCCATGAAGACTCCCTCTTTAGGTATTGCACTACTACCAAAGTGACTCTTCTTTTGCCCCCACAGCAAGGCGTGTTGAGTATAGTAAATAGGTTGTTAAACCTAAGTTAATGTCCCAAGGCTACCAAGAGGGGGGTGAATTGGTAGTTTAAAAATTTTAAGCCCTCTTTTAAAATGAATTAAACCGAAATGAAAATTTTCATTTAAGTTTTTGTAGAAAGCATTTTTCAACCACAGAG